>NC_060273.1:118652948-118731904 GCF_021613505.1 Equus quagga
TCCTAGGTATACACCCAAGAGAACTGAAAACACGTTCACACAAAAAATAATTCCACTCCTAGGTATACATCCAAGAGAACTGAAAACACGTTCACACAAAAAACTCGTACCTTAATACTCTGTGCCATTCTTGCAAAAAATGCATAACCTCCATTTAATCATGAGAAAAAAATAAATAAATCCAAGTTTGGAGACATTCTATAAAAGAGTTGACCAGTACTCATCAAAAGTAAAAACCTAGGAAAAATGGAGGAATTGCCAAATTGGAGGAGACCAAAGAAGCATAACCACTAAATACAATGTGGAATCCTGCATTGGATTTTGGAACAGAAAAAGGACATTGGGGCAAAAAGTGGTAAAATCTTACAGGTCTGTCATTTAGCTAATAGTATTTTATCAGAGTTAATTTCATGGTTTTAATCATTGTAGTATGGTTATGTAAGCATGTATTTATGTACCCCAGGTGAAAGGTATATGTGAACTTTGACAATTTTTGCAACCTTCCTGTGTTTAAAATTCTGTCACAAATAAAATGTAAGAAAAAAGAAGAAGATCGACATAAACAAATAAAACAAGTTTAGAGGAGAGCTACTAAGATAGTGAAAAGATTCAAAAGCACGCTATATGAGGACATATTTGAACAAATCAGAAATGTTTAGCCTGGAAAAGAAAAAGAAGAACTGTGACAAACTGAAGGATTATCAACTTGAAAATATTAGGTTATTTTTTTATTTCTTGTTTGTTTTTTGATATGAACCCAACAGTTAGATACTAAGCCAGAATCTAAAGGATTCCAACTCTATGTGAAAAAGTCCTGGGAGGAAATATATTCTTTCTCACAGAGGTTCAAATATCAAGTGAATCAACATTTATCAGCAATGCTGTCAGGATGACTCGAGGATTGTACAGGGACTGGAGTCAATGCTTTACGAAATTCTCTTTTTGTCTAGGTTCCATCTTGCATGTGAAGAGGAGGATCCAGGGACGAAGAGAAGCCATGAGGGATGTAACTCAAACCATTAGTTGGAATTTTTCTCAGAGAGAGAAAGCGATAGGCAGGAAAGCTGAGGTAGTTGCTAGGAGAGAGAAAGCTAACACAAGATAAGAGAAAGAAGTGAGATTAGTAGAGTGAGCTGTACAATCAGGAGCTATAAAAGGTCAGATAAACTGAGTACGTTTAGAATAAGAAGTCCAAGAGGCTAGCAAGTCTTTGAACAGGGGTTTGAATCACGATATGCATTAGAGGACATGCCCGGAACTTTATCAAGGCAAGTTAGATATTTCCCAACCTTTCAATTTCTAAAAGCTTGTAGGGAAGCATACTTTTAATATCTTTTTATTCTGGAGCTCTGAATAAATGGAAAATGCTAGTCTAAAGCTGCTATTCCTATGTTCATGTATTTTTTGTCTGCGTGTGTGAACCCATGTGCAGTAACATACCCCCCCACCCAGACAAATCCATGAATAGATCCTGACAACATCCCTCTTCCAGAGATTTATGGCAATTTTCTCTAATTCTCAGACAACAGGTAAACAGGCCCCTATATTTATAAACATGTTTTCATGATTCTCTTTTTAAGTAATGTAATGAAAAGAAAGACTCTCATATGATATATTTCCCATAGAGCGCTATTACTTCTACTTAGTTCCAATTTAGAATACACAGATTTGTGCTCTACATTAAGAACATTTCTCCTAATATATTAAGCTAGCAAAATTAGATTGTTTTCAGAGGACTAAGTGATTTATAAAATGGGTAATTTAGTTCAGGAGCAGGATAATCAGAAGAGGTTATAATGAAGATTTGTTAAGAATACCTAAACTAAAACATGATGCTGAAATACTAAGAAATTGAGATACTGAAAAACTAAAAAATTGGAATCAATTTTAAAATTGATATGTATTTTTTCATTAGGAGCAAGGAAATTCTTAGCTTAAACAGAAGAGAATTCACTTAGGCCTTTGCACATAGTTATTCAATAAATAGCCACTGATTTTTCTTTAAGTTTGAATTCATATGAATTAGCAAGAAAGAGAAAAAAGCCAGTGTTTTGGAAGTACAAAACAACCTATCATCAGTATTATGTCATTTTTATTGTTACTGACATTTATTGATGCGTCAGGGTCCTGCAGCTCAGCGGCAGGAATAGCGAGATAAGATACGTAATGTCTTCACTGTCCTCCTCTCTGTATGGCATGACTGACACTTATTCTCAAGCACTCTATCCATCCATCGTCACATAATTGTGGCCCCAGATTAATGCCATATTATCTATTGAGGGGCAATTCTCAGGGTCGTATTCCTTTTGCTTCCATACTGGCTCTTAACTCAGTCCTGTATTCTCTTTCCTCAGCACTTTGCATGACAAGGCTAGGAATTCTCCTTCAGCTGATTTCCTTTACCTAAACCAGCCAAGAAGCCAATCCAAGAAATATAAATGGCTACTTCCAAAGACACGCAATATGAACCACTCATTAGAGACGATATCTGGGTACTCTCAATAGAATTACATCTGGTACCAAATGCAAATCAAGCAGGGACACATTTCACTTACTTTGGCTTTATTTTAGTTAAGCATTCTTCAATTATAAGATAAAAAGAAAGCTGGAAGAATGTCTAGCACTAATTTCAAAAAGTGATGAAAACAGCTTTTGAAAAGATTTAAAGGTATAGGAAGGCTTCTTTTGTTAACTTTGAGTATAGTGTGATTCCTCGTAGAGTCATAGCAACATCTTGCTCAGTGACAAAGAAACAATAACAAGTCTATACTGTATTTTCTGCTTTATAGACAAAAGTAAATTTAAAATTTTATAGGCTCTTTGGGACCTTTCTCCAAATCATGTTGTATGATTTAAATCTAGATTCAAAAATTCATCCATTTTGGTAAATTAGAATTTGCTCTTTTGTATATGTATAACAAAATTTCTTTCTTACAAATTATGACATGCTTCATGAAATATTTAAAATGATGAGAAATTTAGTATTATTTGGTGACTTCCAGGTATTTTAGACACATTTTGCTAACCATATTATTATGTAAAATTTTATTATATATATGTTAATACATAGAGAAAGCTTGAAAGCATTCTATAAACCCTCATTTATGTAAACTTACCTTAGGTTGTTAAGGCTTCCCTTTTTTCCAATTCAGATTATTTCCATTAAGGGGTAAATTAACCCCACATCCTTCATAAATTTATTAACTTATAAATATGTTCTGTAATTAATCACTGACCTCCAGTTGAATTTCAATTTATATAGCTGACATAACCAAATATTCACAATATAGTATGATTGGTACAATCAGAGGATTGATGAAAGGTTCCAAGGCTATATATAAGAGGTAGAGGTTTAACCTGAAAAAGAAACTTTACAGAGTGATATTTAAGTTGGTGTTTAGAGGAAAAATAGGTATTTTCTAGGCAGACAAAAGGAAAGAAAAGCATTTGAGACATAAAAGATATATTCAAAGGTACAGCCATAAGAGACCATGGGAAATATCAAGCAATTCAGTTACAAAGGGTAACTGGAGAGAATGGGTGGGAGGGATGCTGAAGGAAGCTGGCTCAGCAGTTCAGTGTCAAACCACGGATGACCTAACAATTCATGACCTCGAAGGAAATGAAAAGCACTTGTTGGACTTTAAGCATCAGAACGATATGATCGTTTACATATTTCAGAATTTAGTGAATGGATTATAAAAGGAAGAAATTAAAGATAGGAACACAAGTTAGGAGACAACCCAAGAGATCAAAGATGACAGAACAGAAGAGATGAATAAAATAAGAGAGGAAGATGAAAATGAGAAAGTGGATGAGGAAGACATTTAGGAGTTAGCCTAGAAAATAATTTGTGATTAAGAGAATGTGAAACACAAAGGAAAAGAAGTAGAAAAATTTCTCAAGTTCATAACTTTGGTACCTGGGTGAATGGTGGACCTTTCATAGAGAATGGAGGTCAAAACACACATTTAGGAGATCAATCTTAAACACACTAACCAAAAGACAGCTGTTTGTCATTCCGGTAAAGATCTTTATTGGACTTCTGAATATATAATATAGGTCCCTAAAAAAACTCAACTTAAAGAAATCTTCTCCAAAACGCATTATGATAAAACTGTCAAAAACCAAAGACAAAAAGAGAATCTTAAAAGCAGCAACAGAAAAGAAGCTTGTAACTTATAAGGGAACCCCCATAATGCCATCAACAGATTTCTCAGCAGAAACCTTTTAGGCTAGGAGAGAGTGGGCTGATACATCCAACGTGCTGAAAGAAAAAAAATGCCAACCAATGATACTCTAACTGGCAAAGCTGTCCTTCAGAAATGAAGAAACAAAGACTTTCCCAGACAAACAAAAGCTGAAGGAGTTCATCATCACTAGACCTGCCTTACAAGAAAAGCTGAAGGCGGTTGTTCAAGCTGAAATACAAGCATGCTAATTATGTTTTTACATGTAAAAACATATAAAAATATATGACACATGGGTAAAAGTGAGTATATAGTCAAATTCAGAATTCTCAGTACTGTAACATGGTAATGTGTCAACCATTTAACTCTAGTATAAAGGTTAAAGGAAAAAAATGTTAAAACAACTAAAGCTACACTAATTGTTAATGAATACACAATGTGAAAAGAGGTGAGTTGTGACATAAAAAACATAAAAGGAGAGGGGGAGGAAAAGAGTAGAGTTTTTGTATGTGACTGAAGTTAAGTAGTTAGCATAAAATGGACAGTTATATCTAGAAGATGTTTGAACGCAAGTTTCCTAATAATCATAAAGCAAAAACCTACAGTAGACATACAAAAGATAAAGAGAAGGGAATTGGAACATACCACTAAGGAAAATCATCAATTCATAAAGGAAGACAGAAAGAGAGGAAGAAAGGAACATGGGAACTACAAAACAGCCAGGAAACAATTACTAAGACAGCATTAGTAAGTTTCTACCTATCAATAAATACTCTAAATGTAAATAAACTAAATTCTCCAATCAAAAGGCATAGAGTGGCTGAATGGATAGAAAAGAGCTAACTATATGCTGCCTACAAGAGAGTCACTTCAGCTTCAAGGACAGACATAGCCTCAAAATGAAGGGATGAAAAAGGATATTAGATCAAGTGGAAACCAAAAGTGAGCAGGAGTAGTTAGAGTTCTATCAGACAAAATGGACTTTAACTCAAAAGATGTAATGAGATAAAGAAGGCCATCATACAATGATAAAGTGTCATTTCATCAAGGGGATATAACAATCATAAATATATATATACTCAAACATATTAACCAAATATGAACAGATTTGAAAGGAGAAATACACAACAATACAATAATAGTAGGGGACTTCAGTATCCCATTTTCAACAGCGAATAGATCATCCAGTCAGAAAATCAATAAGGAAACATGGGACTTGAACTATACTTTAGACCAAATGGACCTAACAGACATAAAATAGCACATTGCATCCAACAGCAGCAGAGTACATGTTCTTCTCAGGTGCACACACAGAACCTTCTCTAGGATAGATCATATATTAGGTCACAAAACAAGTCTTAACAAATTTAAGAAGACTGAAATCATACCAAGTAGTTTTTCCAACCACAATGGTATGAAACTAGATATCAATAAAAGGAAGAAAACTGGAAAATTCACAAATAGGTAGAAATTAAATAATAAACTCCTGAACAACCAATGGGTCAAAGAAGAAATCAAAAGGGAAACCAAAAAAAATCTTGAAACAAACAAAAATGAAAGCACAATGTGTCAAAACTTACAGGATGCACTAAAAGCAGTTCTAAGATGAAGTTTATAGCAATAAACACCTAGATTATGAAAAAAAGAAAAGATCGCAAATAAACAACCCAACTTCATATCTCAAGAAGCTAGAAAAACTAAGCTCAAAGTTAGAAGGAAGAAAATAATAAAGATCATAGACTGTTGGTGGAAATGCCAACTGGTACAGTCACTATGAAAAAGAAAATGGAGGTTCCTCAAGAAATTAAAGATAGAACTACCAAATGATACAGCAATCCCACCGCTGTGTATATATCCAAAGGAAATGAAATCAGGATCTCAAAGAGATATTTGCACTCCCATGTTCACTGAAGCATTATTCAGTTATTCACAATAGCTAAGACATGGAAACAACCTAAGCGTGTCTCTCTAAGGACGAATGGATAAAGAAGATGCGAGATTATATACATAATAAAATATTATTCAGCCATGAGACTAGACCTTGAGAACATTACGCTAAGTGAAATAAGTCAGACAGAGAAAGGCAAATACTGAACGATTTCACTTATATGAGGAATCTAGAAAAGCTGACTCATAGAAACATAGATTAGAATGGTGGTTGCCAGAGGCTGGGGAGGTGGGGGAAATGGGGAGATATTGGTCGAAGGCACAAACTTCCAGTAAAAGATGAGTAAGTTCTTGGGATCCAATGTACGGCAAGATAACTATAGTTAACAATACTGTATTATAAACTTGAAAGTTGCTAAGAGAGTAAATCTTAGATGTTATCACACACACAGAGAAAAAAGGTAGTCGTGAGGTGATGGAGGTGTTAACAAACTCTATTGTGGTAATCATTGTGCAATAGATACATGTGTCAAATCATCACATTGTACACCTTAAACTTACACAATGATATACGTCCACTATATCTCAATACAGCTGCAGAAAAATTTTAAAAAGTAAACAAAATAAATGTATAGTGCCTGGCACACAATAAGGCAAAAAAAGGGGGAAAAAAAGGAAATGAGACAAAATCCAGACAGTAAAAGTAATAAAATTAAAAAGATGAGTGTAGAAATTGATAAAAATGAAAACAAATACACAATAGAGAATATCAAGAAGTCAAAAGCTGAATTTGGAAAAGAACAATAACATTGATAAACCCCTAGGCAAGGCTGATCAAGAGAGAAAAAAAGTGAGAGAAGATACAAATTATCGATATCAAGAATCAGAAAAGATTCATCACTACAGATCTCACAAACATCAAAAAATTTGAATAGCTAGATGAAATGCAAACATTCATAGAAAAAAGACAATTCAGCAAATTGACACAGAAAGAACTAGATATAGAAAATATTAATAGCTCTACATGTTTTGAAGAAAACGAATCAATAATTAAAAGTCTTCCTACAAAGAAAACCTGATGCCTAGCTGACTTCATGTGTGAAGTCTTCCAAAATATTAAGGAAGAAGTAACACCAAACTTGTGAACTATTTCAGCGAATAAGAAAAGAGAGATCACTTCCTACTTTTACGGAATGATCACAATCTTCGTTCCAAAATTTAACAGAAACAGTTTAAAAGTAACAACTTGTATATAGCAATGCATTAGAGATCTATTTAGGGAAAATTCTTTACCAAAAAGAAACTTTTTATCATTACGAAGTAATCACTGCATAACAGATCAGTTGTTATTTCACACAACCACAAATCCTATCATTACCTCTAGAGAAAAGGCGTGGTTTTAAATTATAATATAGGTATATGATACTTTAAATAAACATTTTATATAAACAATATATTAATTTATATTCTTATATTGAGATTAAAGTGATACTAAAACATAAAGAATTTTTTAAAAATTAAAATAAATTTCCCTGGACATGATTTAGGAATATCCTATGTGAATAAAGGAGAAAAGTGATCCTTGCTAAGATTAGTCACTTTGGGTCTAATAATCCTATAATATTAAAACCACATAGACGTTAATATATTTTACATTTCACTTACTATAATAGAACTGGTAATAAAGAACTGTTTGCAGAGGCCTCAGAAGGCAAATATTTGAAGAGTCAGTTGATTTGGACATTCTTGCACAACAGTTTATTTCTCTTCTTAAAAATCCTTTCAGAAATGTGGAGAGAGTTTCTTCTAACATCGCTTCCATCAGGTCCCGTTTCTCAAGAAAGAGTGGGTACACATGTAATGCTAAAACTGCCGCCAAATAAGTCCTGTCTTGCCAGGGAGCTCATGAAAAGAATGGGCTGCTGGCCACCAGGGCTTGTCTCATGGTTACTCTGTATTTGACAAAGAATGTTGCAGAACTTTCTAAAACGAATCCTGGCAACTCAAGACTTAAATTAATGCCAGGGGTAGTAAAATGTGATAATACGATTTTGAAAAGACATGATCATTCCTTTCAGAAGATTAGGCTTTTAGAATTTTATATGGACAAAATACATCATAATACTATAATCTGTACGAGGGAGCCTTATTGAATCTCAGTAAAAAGACGCAATTACTATATTTGGTATCCGAGTTGGTGTGTGTGTATTACATAGCTAGTCTCCTTTAGGTGAATGTGGTGTGGGATACATGTCTGTGGTTGTCCATGTGTGAGAGATATCTGCATACATCAATAACAAGTATTTATTAAGTATATAATGGACGATCATAATTGATCAGAGGCAATAATGATATTGAAATAACTTCTGCTTAGATAGAACTTTTACTTTCAAAGATTTTTCATGTCATTAACTAATTTTTATCTGCACAATACATAAGATAATTAGGTAATATTGTCCTCATAAGATGGTGAATAGGCTATTCTTTCTTATTTAGAAATGTTACTTTTTCCTCTAATCCTCATTACAGCAAGGGAGCTGATTAAGCTTTATTATTATACAGGTTTTTTTTCCCCACATGTGGAGTCAATAAAACAGGCTGAGTGCTCCTCAAAGCTGTAAGATCCCTGATTCAGAATTAAGGCATGTATATATGTGTGTGTGTATGAAGATTTGTTAGATTTCAAGACTACTAACGTACTTTATAAGAATATATATAGGAAGGACCCTGTTGACTTGTCTTCTTTTCATCTCCTTGTGCACTCTCTATTCACTCTGATACAGTCTTTTGATATTTAGGGATCTTATAGATGATGATGCCTGCCATCTCCCCCTCCCCCTAAAAAATCAAACCCTTTAGATAATGTGCCACACTTCAAATTTTTCACTCATTCCATTCTTTATCAAAATTTTCATGGTTCCCTGATTTCGCTAGGTATTTTTGTTTGTCTCAATGTGATAAACTAATTATGCTAAGGTACAAATTACTGTGAACTGTTTGCTACATCAACCCACCTGAGAAAACTGCATCTATCAAAGGAAGTGGAGAGGCACTAGTTTCTTATTTAAAGGGATAATTGGAGGAAATAGAGCTTCAGACAGGGTGGCAGGAAAGCAAACGTCTTCCTGGTAGTCGTTCAGTCATTCCCCAGGCACCTGCTTCCACCATCTGTTCATCAAGCTGCCTGGGCACATGAAGGCTGAGAAGGCAAAGTGCTCTGCCTGGATGTACTTACATGTCACCGTGGATGAGTCCATAGATCTGTGGCATGCTCTGACGATAGATTCCTTTCAAAATCGCTATGAGGAGAATCACCACAAAAGCCGGAAGTCCCCAACTCAGAAGGAAAAACAGCAGATATCGCCTCTCTGTGTGTTCGTCGTTCATCACCAGTACGTACCAGAAATTCACAGACTAAGGAAGGAAACAAGATAAAATGAACAGGCTCTGGTCTAACGGCACAGGACACAAACTCACCTGGCTTACGCATAAAGTTACTGACGAACCAAGGGCTCAGATCTACTTAATAACTGTAGTTTTGATTTGATTTTTTTCACTAGTTCACACATTCATTCTTTCATACACTCAAGAAGTTCAGGATACTTCAAAAGTCTGGAAACGTTGGGAAATAGTTTATTTACTGTACTTTTATTTTCCTTAATTTGCTTTGATTTACTCTAAAGTCATGAGCATCTGTGATTGTCCTATAAATGTGGCTTTGAAGAAACATACACTGATATTCAAATCTACTTTCCATGAGAATAACTTCACGATGATAATGAAGTAAACAGCCCTATGTTCCAGACTTTTTGATAATTTTTATTTATTGAGAGCTTATCATATGGCAGGGCCAGACACTGTTTATGGGAGGGGGGATATAATTGTGAACACAGCCCCAGTCCCAGTCTACTGGAAGATACAGACTGCACAGAGAAAAAAGTACTGGGATGGCGTGGGTTTCGTAGCTGTTTTTCTTTCTCAGTTTACACTCTCTCCTTTTCATTCATTCACTTGACAGGAATTTATTGAGTGCTTACCAAATATCAGGGACCAGTCTAGGCACTGGGGATATAGCAGAAAGAGATGGGGGAAGTGTGTGCTTTCTTGAATCTTAGTTTCCAAACAAGTGGGAAAGAAATCATTACAGAAAATATTTATAATTATATAATATTTTGTATCTGTTACTTCTTACCTCATTAAGATAAAAATATAAAAGCGACAAATATAGAGAGAGTAAGGGGAAGGAGGGGACACAGTAGATAGACAGAATAAGAAAACTGAGGCCTGGAGATGTTATTATTGGCCCCAAATCCCACACCTACCTTGTATCTAAGCTAAATGTAGAACTTACATATTCCGCCTTCTAGCAATCTCTTTCTGTGAGAGCACTTATGCTTAATTATCATTTAGTACAGGAACAACATTGAATGTCATGTCAAACGTATTTCACACAATAATACTTATTCACTGGAGAAATCCCCCTTCTCAATTTCATATGGTGGAAAGAGTGTGAATACAGAGGGATAATCTATCTATCTATCTATCTATCTATCTATCTATACATCAGTGGGATAACCTTGGGCAAATAACAACAACCCCAGAGCCTCAGTTTCCTCACCTTTACAATGAGGTTATCATAAAGATTAAATGAGATATTACATATAAAGTACTGAGCACACAGTCACCACTGGAAAATGTTACCACTTCCCTTAAAATCTTCTATTAGGATGTCAGACAGTGTGAAAGGCAAAAGATAAATAATTTAAGACCAAAAGTAATCAGAATACAGTGGAAACTCTTTCTACGTGATAAATAAGCATGCCTAATGTTTGTTGGAAGGCTTTCAGATGCTATTTACTGAGGCTTCCAAGTAAGATTCTATCTGGACCAAATTCACCTTGAAGGCTTCGTATTGATTGGGCTAAACCAGGAAAGGATATAAATATTTGGTTACTTGGAGATTTCTGTTTCTGAATTTTATTTCCTGTCAGCACTCTATATCTTTATGTACATCTGCTTAGATGTGCAAAGATGAAGCATGTTTTGAGTTGTTCCTTATGTAAACTTGTTCTAACTTATTTTTTAAAATTATTAGGCCCAAGAAAGTTTTTCCCCCCTCTTTCTATAATTACTATAGGGACATGTACCCAAATAAGTAGATTGTATCAAGTGTCTGATGCTGAGGTAATCAATATTGCCTGGTAGAGAATGAAAATTCACACAAAGTAAGGATGATTAGCCTATCTCTAAAATAAAAGTACTAATTATTTATTTTAAATAGATACATGTATGTAGCCATACAACGTGGTAACTCAGTGGTGTAGTGGGTGGAAGAATCAGGAAGGAGAGTATGGATTGGATTGGTAAATGACTTCTAAGTTGATTCATCCTGATAAAGACCAGGACATTTCTGAAATGTCGGCTTTTACGCAGATGGACATTAGTTCCATCACTTACGATCACTGAACCTTTCAGCAACTGTCTGACCTTTGCCATAGACTCAGATAAGACTGACACCAGGGTAATTGCGAGATTCATCATGCAATACTTCTGCTCCAAAGAGATCAAGGCACAGTGTGGCTGAATTCTCGAATACTCAACTAAGCAAAACAGGCTCCAAAAGTCATTAGTTTTTTGTCGATTTAAAAAGAAATCCCTTTCCATCTTAAAATAATCCAGCCACTGAGGTATACCCTAAGGACAGCATTTTTCATTATATGTCTTTTTTTCTATAAAATGGGAATACTATGTAATGAAACAACATTTAAATATTCTAGAAATACCATATGGCCCAAACATAATCTTTCTTTTGACTAATTCACTAAAAGTTTTACTTGAATTTTAAAATATTTTAATATAGTTATGGCAGGTACATTTTGGGATATGCCTAGGCCATGAGCTCTCCTTCTCTGAACCCTGTCTCCCTACTCCTCCCCCAACCCCAACACATGTAGAGTGGGCTCAAGACCCTGCACCTCTGTCCACAGCTGATTCGATCCAAGGGAGAAGCCTGATCCAGACTGGGCCACTCATCTATCATTGAATTCCCTGAAATTTGGTGATAGTCTAAGCTGGGCAATGGAAAAAAGAGGACCTATGAACTTTAGTGGTGGGTCTAGCCAAAAGTACAGTGAAGAGAGAAAGTGTGTTTGTAGAGAGGAATGGACAGAGAAAGCCTTCCATTGATGATTACCGTCCCTTGTGGGGTCCAACTGGACTTACAGTTCTTGGGTTCAATGAGTTATCCTATATGCTTATTATTCCTTTTTTGATTTGAATGTTTGCTTATATTAGCTCCACTTAGTTCTTTGTTGCTCCAAAAAAAAAAA
The DNA here is from genome assembly GCF_021613505.1 of Equus quagga. Lineage (NCBI taxonomy): Eukaryota > Metazoa > Chordata > Mammalia > Perissodactyla > Equidae > Equus > Equus quagga. Next base: position 118,665,355 of record NC_060273.1, read on the forward strand.
AAAAAACCTTGATTGAGACATATATTGTTATTCTAAAGCAGTTGGCTTAAAACCTCCAGTTACTGCCATTCTCCAAACAAAGAAGATAGTGGAGCAATGACTATATTCCTTTTCCTGTAATCACTGTTCCTCCTTTGCACTCTAAGATAAGAGTATTAAGAGACCATTATGTTCGTATAATAATTTTATGTTGACACATAGAGACCATATGTAATCTGTGTGACTATCCAATGCTGGAATTAGCAGAATTATGAGAACTCAATACAAGGGTGTCACTCTCACCCAAACATGCTTCTCACAGACTGAGCATGGCTTACCATTCACTGCCCATCTTACATTTTTCCTGCTAAAGAGTAAATGTGAACTGAAAATTTCAATATCTAGGTCTCTATTTACATTTCTATCTCTAAGCTTTAAAAGTTTTGTTAGAACTATCTTACGGACCATCCCGTAAGATGCAGCATCATCATCACTGTGTAGTTACGTTACATTTTTAGCCAAAATGTTATTATCCCCAAACTTAATCAGCTATATGAATCTGACTTGACTAGTTTATACACGCACAGAATTCAAAGTTTTCTAGAATTAATGTGATGTAGGCTCTGAAGGCAAGTCCAAAAGGATTAAAAAATGTTTTCAGCATTAGTAACCATCAAACTAGCCACTTTGAAAGGGACAACTCAATAGAATGTTTTGCAGTGTGTTTAAAAATTAGTGAAGTCACCAGAGTCACATCTTTAACGTCAACTGTAAACACTGAATATATTTGAACTGCCACCTTCTTATTTTTGTCAATGCTTATCATTGAAGGACAATGTATTTAAATTCAAACACCTCTCACAATTACCGGTGTTTCAAGACTACCTGGGTGACCATAACTTGAGAGAACCTAATTAAAAGCCCATTTTAACAAATTTAAAGAAAACTACTTGATATTTTTGAAAATTTCCTGTCATAAACACAAGCTATAGAAATACAAGAAAGGAAGATTTGCAAAGGTCCCCACATACGCTCAAAAGATAAACTTTCAGGTGAATAATGAATAATAGAAATCATGATTCTTTTAGATTTATAAAAATTTGAAAAGCCATGGTGATTAGTGACTTGATTTGGGTTTTAAACACGGTTCTGCAAGGATAAGTAGTATGTTTTTGGCCAGTATCATTTGGTTCCTCTAGGTTTCAATTTCCTCCTCTGGTAAAAGAAGAGGTTAACCTATAAGTTATCAAGAGTTTCCTGACTCACGCTCTGTGACTGAATCACTGTAGAAATTACGATTCCTTAAATAAAAACCCTAATGGCATGGATGTACACTAGGGATTTTAGCAGCAATACAGACCTCATAGACCATCTGACCACAACCTCTTATTTAGAGATGAGGACGCTAAGACAGTGAGAGAAAACATAGCCTCTTCATACCCTGGGTTGGTTATAGAACTGGGAGTGAACATAAGCGCAAAGTGTCTTGTGAAGACTGACTAAGTTTAAGAATTATTTCCATAGGAATTCAGATAAATATTGACAATGTTATTATTTGCATGAGAGCTTATATTTTTGTCCTCATTTACTCCCACTCACTTCATATGCCAGCGGAGATGCATTTTCTTGGTGCAAGCATGGAGATAACTCTTTTTCTCTCCCTCTGCATTTTTTCGCTAACACTAAACGAAAACTTATAAAGGTTTATCAGAATATAACGTCTGAAACACAACTGTGAGCTGTGGAAGATTAATTTTTGTATACCTCATAGTACCTAGTAAAATGCTTTGCATATAATCTCTATTGATAAATATCAAATAAACAAAGATGTATACAATATGAGTTAGCAATTTTTATTGAATTTAACAACAATTTAATAATTTGGTTTAGTTTCTGAGTTTATTCATTTTTATACCTTGCCACAAAGAATTTTAGGAGGCTCAATAATGTTAGTTGATTTGATTGAATTCCTAATGAAGAGGGTCAATGTTAACTAGTGGAAACTTTAAAATGTTAAATGCAATGGTATAAAAGAGGAAGAACGGAACCAATATTTACAAATTGGGTAATAGATGTAGACACCACATCAAGCTGTATCTCATTTAATCAAGACAACTTCTCTCCTAAGTTTTATTATGATTTTTTTGTTTTTTACGCAGAAGGAAACTGAGGCTGGAAGAAGTCTATTTCTCAGAATTAGTAATTGAGGCTGTTAGAATTGAAACTGATTCTGATTAAGATGCAAATGATCCAACTAAAATATTCAGATATAATTTAGGTCAACTATAGGTAGGACTAAACTAAAAGACTGTGTGTCTGTAAGCATATTAACTTACATTCCTGTACGGACATGCCTTTATTCTTACGGTAACATTTTCAGCAACGACTACTACTATTTTCTGACTACCCAAATAGAAAAATAGAAGACATATCTTGTTAATTGTTTGATTATAATAGTTCATAATTATGCTTTCATGTGCTTCATAAACAGAGATTCATTAGTCTACTCGTATGATATATACTAATATAATATATATATATAATATAATACTAATAGGCATATTAGTATATTCTTAAAGTATAAAGGAGAAATGTTTTTCTTTTTTTTAAGTTAAAAACAGGCTGCTTGAACCTCATAAATTTTCATGGTAAGTGGGATAAGATTGGTATTTACCCTGTCATTTACTATTTGGTTATTAAATGTGTCACCAGAAACTTTGAAGTGATTTATAGCATCAGGCCTAGTTACAGATCATGGACACTATTAATTCTGTCATTACCATATGTTCTTGGTCATTCATGTCAGAGGAGAGTCTAAGAAATGTTACCACACATCCTTGCTCCAGTTGCCCTCCCTCTTTCTTAACAATTTTTGCATGAAATAAATTGCAAGGCTTTTTGAGGATTGGAGAATTCAGTATTTCCTGGGTATGTCAATTTATCTTAGCAATTATCAGTCTGTTGTCCTTAATACCTTTGATGTCCCCTCAAATTAAATCAATGACGAAGGAAAAACACAGCTAATTTTAGCATTTCCCTTCCTGTTGTTATGCTCTGGCACTAAGTAGCCTTTCTGCCAAAGAATAAATAATAAATATATTTTTTTCTTCACAGCCTGATTATATGGAGAAATTAAAGTACAAGATATGAATGCTCAAGTGCAATTGTAAAATGATTTCTAACTTTATTCTACCATTTAAAAAATACGTTCTTCAAGTAAGCTTTAGTTTCAAAGTAAAACATTATATTCTCGAGTAAACTATGTCCCCAGACGTGACATGAACAGACTGCAAAGACAGTGCAAGGTTTGGATGTTGTTCACAATTGAAGCAGATCGCTATACGATTTAACTTGGTGACAGGAAATGATCATAAAATTGGGTCAAATGAATAGACAGACAAAATTAAATTTCTATTTACCTATATAATATTCTACTATCTCAAATAATTTACTTGTGATTTATTTCTTTCATAGATTAACTCATGGTCTGGAAATCCATCTGGTAGCATATTTCACACAGATGTTAATAGTAAAGGCATAAGTTCTAGGAATTAATTCTATGGACATCTCATAAGTAAACAAATATTCAGAGTGCAAGGATGTTCAAGGAAACATTGTTTATAATAACTGGAAATAACTGGAAATAACCAGCATTTCATTAACAGAAGACCAGAAAAATAAATTATGAAATAACCATATTATACACTAGAAGAAAAAGTACATTAATATGTGGTAAATTTATATATGTATATACACAAAAATATATATGCACTATATATAAATATACACTATATACACACACAGAAGAATATACACATATGTGCTTGTTTATATATTTATAAATATTTGTATATTTTTGGAATATTTCTGGAGGGATGTACAGGAAACCATTAACAGTGTTTACCTTAGGGAGAAGGGTTGAGGGTAGAGCAGATGGTGGGGAGAAATAGATGTACTTTTCATTTTATATTTCTCTGTAGCGTTTGATTATGTTTTGTACCATTAGTTTATGCTATTTCTAAAATAAAAGCAAATCAAAACAGAAAAAGGAAGTGGAAAGAGAACACTAACAATTAGGAAAAAAGTAAAAATATTACACGAGTTTTAATTCTCACTGTCAATCCTTCTTGAAGTAGACGTGACCTTGCTGTTTTAAGGAAGTGGGAAACCATTTCAGAGTGACCTTATGTGAAGGGCAAACAGAAAGAACTCAATTTCCATGGCCAAAAAGGGAATTTGTGAGTTGTCTGCTTTAAAAAGAAAATAAGCAAAATAACTTTTTACCATATTCCCATGATGCACATTATGACTTTCTTGTCAAAGAAAGGGAAAGCCTGAAGAAATACAGTCAAAGCCACCACTTACGGAGCTGGCTATGAGCCAAGCACGTACCTTAGGAAAGGGGTTCAGGGTTGTCCAGCTTGCTAAGGCTTCACAACTCATCAGTGTCTGCCTCACTCTAAGTCAGCCCTCTCTTTCCACTATAGCAAGCGAATTCTCTTTTGTAAAAAAAGGTGTCAACTATATTGGAAAAGCAAAGTATTCAACATGTTTCAAAATCTATGAAATATTCACCATTCATATCTGCTTGGCCAATAATATGGGAAAATATGTATGGAGTGTGCAGTCTGTGCCAGGCACCATTCCAAGCTCTTTCCATGTAGTAATTCATTTTCTCTTTCCACAATCCTCAAAGAGAGGTACTGTTACTACAAATCTGATTATTCAGATAAGAAAATCTAGGCTCAGAGAAGTCACGTGACCATAACTTGTTTACCAATAAAATTTTTCTTTAGCTACTCTAAAATATAATCCAATTTTTCTATGTGCCCAAAGTATATGATATAAAAGTAAGATGACTTTTCAAGATAAAGTCATTTAATGCATCTATTCTAAGATTGAAGATATGATGCAGATCACAATAAACAATAATTCTGATGTGCTTAGCCCAATGATTAAAAGTTAATGATTAACTTTTTGTCATTATAAGCTATGCATACACATACATATATCAAATTCTCTTCTATACTGCTAAAAAATATGAAGTAGGGTTATTAAAATGTTAATATTCTTTCAATTTTTTCAACCCTATTTAACTACCAGGATTGGATTAGCAGTTGTCTAATCATTTACAGAGATGGATTCTAGTTAAAAAACAAAAAGGATTTTAGCAATGGTATTTTATAAATGGGAAAACACAGGTTGGTAAAGCGACAACCTCTGACCACAAAGTAACTCATTAGAAGTACCCTACCTAGAATCAGAAGTTATTGAATTTTTCCCTTGTGGTCACACCACAAACCAATGAAAAATGTGTGGTGTACCATCTGAAATACATTAAACTTCGCTGGTCCTTTAAATAGTTTTCCCAACCATTAGCCATACAGAAATCTAATTCATTTACTAAGTGTGCGTCAGCCACAATCATATTTGCTTAAGACTTGAAGAGGAGACATAGAATATACCAGCCTCTTAAGCTGGGTGAAATCTTATATGCCATCCTGTCTAACTCCTTCCCTTAAAGCAGGAAATCCATCAAAAACATGTTTGAAAGTTGGTCATTTCCTCGTTTGAATATATTTCAGTGACTGGATGCTCTCTACTTTTAGAAATAGCCTCTTTAATTTTTACAGTTTTATTGGTTATAAAAGTTCTTGATGTAAATCAAAATTGGCTCCTCTAATTTTTGACCCATTTGTTCTGGTTCTTCCAAATGGAACTATATAGTCCACTCTTTCCTTCCTGAGGCAGAGCTTCTAGTATTCGTAGATGGTCATCACATCTCCCTAAGTTCTTTCCAGGTGAATAATCTCCAGCTGCCTCAAAGTTTCTTATAGGACTGTTTCCTGACTTCTCATTGGCTGGTTAATGTTCCTGCCGAAACAAGATTCATGAAAGTGGTTACAGTGTCCCCAGGTTGTCTGAACACTGTAGTTTACAATGTAACCATGGCTCCCTCAGCTGCCTCCATATTGTTATGAATGTAACCTACGTCTGGGGTTGTTTTTGCAGTTACTGTAGTAGCTATGTTTTAAGCAATCTGGTCACACATTTGATTGCCACTGAGTTTGTGTTAAATTAAAATTTCAAGTTGTTTACATTAACTCCCATCACATTATGTTTCTTTTACTCTAGTTTTCAATCTGTCACAGTACAGTTTCTCTATATTGGATCCACCTGTACTCTTAACTCGGGCAGCTTGCTGTTTCAGCTATCTTTTCAGCTCTGTATCATCTGCACACCTGATAAGACAGTTTCCTGTGTTTTCACCCAAGTCATCCATCAAAAACTGAATAGGTCAGGGGCGTGCACAAAAACCTTCAGACACCACTGGGGACCTCAGTTCAGGCAGATAAACAGCAACGTATACAGGGCGCACATAAAAAGTTCAGCTAAAGAATTTTGCAATCAGAGAATCCAGCAAATACTATTTTAATTGAAATAACTGAAGCAGACTTTTTTTATGTTATACAGTTTTGATTTATTTTTATTTTTTAATTGTTGGGAGGTGGATTTGGAGAACACCATTAACTTTCCATAAGTAGAGCTGCTCAAAGAGCTATAAAACAATAATTCTATGAGATAAGAATTATGACCCCCATATGCAGATTTAGAAATAAGCCTTGGAGAGACTCAATGACTTGATTAAGGTTACAAAGATAGCTGCAGAGCCAGAATTCAAACCTACATGCAGGGCTCTGACTGTTCCAACTAGTTCTATTAACTAAATAGTTCAGTTCACTCCTCCTCCAGCCCCCACGACTACAATATCATACTTAGGAAAATATCCCTTCCTTGAGTCTAAATGGTGGTCTGTCATAATAATACCACCTCACTTTGATACTGCTATACAATGGAAATCCCACATCCTTCTTATTCAACAAGAAAAACGAATATAAAAGTGCCTGAATGCACCTGTTTTACATAAAATAGTTCATATGCACGCTCAGAAACACATATGAAACTATTTTTACCACATGAAAGATTTAACAATACCATTATGTAGAAAGCATTATCAAAGGCAGCGTTTTAGTTCAGCCATTTAATTAGTGACATTAATACTGCTGAAGTGGATCCAACTCTCTCACATTAGCCTCTTTATCAAGAAAATCAGCATTCTCTCTATTGAGAGAGAATTTGGGATTTTAGTCAGACAAGGAGAGTGCAAATCTCTCCCCAACATTTACTAGTTTCTCAGGAGCTATGCCAGGGGACTTTTGGAGTCCCACTCTGTACTCTTTCCCAAAGTGATCTCTTCCGAAGCAGGGACCCCATTTTCCAACTCTACGTCGACAACTTCCTAACATATTTCCGTACCATGGGCCTGTGTTCTGAGATTTAGCCCTGTGTTTCCCACTTCTCTCAAAGTCCCCATGGAAGGTCTCATAGGAACTTGACACTCATCATGTCCTAAGAAAACCTCATTATCCTTCCCCCAGTCTCCAGTGATCATTATTTCAGTTCAAGGCACCACCATCCGCCCATCCACCCATGCCAGAAAATTCAGAAACATCCTTGGTCCCACCTTCTGGATTCGTCATAACCAATCTCTAGATCCTGTAGTTCTACTTAAAAAAAAAAAAGTCTCAAAAGCCATCCACTTCCCATTGCTTCTGCTGCCACCTTCCTGGTTCACACCACACGTTCTCTCTCCTGGATCCCGCTAATGCTACTTACTTGACCCCCATGCCAACTCTTTTCTGCTCCCAATTCACTACAAATAGGGGGATCTTTCTAAAATCCAAATCTTATCATGTCACTCCCTTGCTTAAAATAATTCTATGACTTCCCCTAGAAAAAAGTTTAAATTTCTCAATGTGTCTTACAGGGTCCACATCACAAGCCTCATCTCCTGCAACTCTTTTATTTCCAGCCCTACTATACTAGATTTCTTCCCATTTTCTCAAATTCACTATGCTTTCTAATGTTGTACAGCTTACACTGTTTTTCTTGCATTGATTTCCTGGGAAGGCAGAGATGGATATATGGAATTACTTCCATTTCAGTATAAAGAATATCAGATATGAAGACCACTCTACCCAGATTCCTTGGAAAGTTGAAGGGGAGTTGGAGGGAGGAAATGGAGTACCAACCTGAATGAGCATCCAGCTAAACTGGCAAAGATACACGTAATGTGTGACAGCAGCCATGGCTGAACAGCTCTCATCCGTGAGCTGGGGACTTGCATATGCAGACACCAGAAACACAATCTGTAAGAAACAAATACTTTTATTTTTAAATCATGCTAAAATGGAGCAAGAATATTAACAAAATAAACTGTTTTCTTATCTGAATTTGATTCAATAACTCAAAGGGAAAATAAGTTGATTTGTTGCCCAAACTGAGATGACCAAGTCATTCTAAAAATGGCAATACATGGATTTTTATATTTCTAAAAAACAATGAATTATATGAAATTATGCTACATGTTACTTTGGGCTGTCAAGAGGAAATTCTCAAAGTAAACCTTGCTCTTATTATTGATGGATAAAAATCCTATGAAATACATTTATTTTAGTTCAGTAGAAAAGAGAAAATAGAGTGGAAATACCATTCCTTAAGTCAAAGCTAATGGGAGAGAAAACAAGGAGAAACAAAAGCTCTGACTTTATCCTCATCTACATCCTCTTGCCAGGAAGTAACATATGCAACAAAATAAACTTAAAATAAATTTAAAATTTCAAATCCTATGATTACTTCAGTCCTTGGAGTTTTATTTCAAATGCCCTCAAGCCTTTGTCGAAAGTCACCTGCACGATGAGGCCTCTCTGGACCACACTATTTAAAATCACACTCTCTTTTCTCCTCTTCTTCCCACCACACAATCCTCTGATTTCTACGTTTCTTTCTTTTCAAATAGCACTTATCACCTTCTAACATGCTCTGTAATTTCCTTATTTATTATGTTCTTGGTTATTGTTAGTCTCACCCACTAGAATGTAACCTCTGAGAAGGCAGTATCACTGAATTTTTACTCACTGATGTATTCCATGTGGTACACTGGTACACAGTAGGTACTCAATAAATGCTTGTTGAATAAACGGATAAATGAATGAAGTGAAACACTGCCATTTTGTATTTTCTCCAATATATGATTACCGTAACAAATTTTGTAATGGGAAGCATAAATGGCAAGAGATAGGAGCAATGAGTGTACCATAGGGGCTGGCCCAGTGGCACAGTAGTTAAGTTTGAGCACTTTGCTAGGAGGCCTGGGGCTTGTGGGTTCAGATCCCAGGGATGGACCTGCACATCACTCATCAAGCCATGCTGTGGTGGCACCCCACATACAAAATAGAGGAAGACTGCCCCAGATGTTAGCTTAGCAACAATCTTCCTCACTGGGGGAAAAAAAAATGTACTGTAACCTCTCAAGGAATAAACTCTCTCCCTCTTTAGGATAGAGGCCAAGGCTTTTTGACTTTATATTTTCATAAGCTACCACTGTGCCTGGAATATAGAAGTGTTCAATAAATGATTGTAAAAAGAAAGAATAATTGATTCCCAAAAGACAGAGAGATGTTGCAAAGAGAAAATTAGCTGACATGCCTCAAAACCCAACTTCTAAAAAGGAAACATAAATACCTTTAATGCTGTCTGAAGTTTTTTTTTTTAATGAATAATGTGCTCAAAACTAGATCAAAGCAGCAAGATGAAGTATTACTTTTATTTTCAAATGAAATATGTTCCTCCCCAATCCTTTTGTCCCAAAGGTGTGTCCATTAAAGCTCCTTGAAAATTTCTGCCCAATGGTGTTCCTAGGGTAGCATCACTGTGGTGAATTCGTCAGGATGTAGGGTGAGGCCTTGCATTCTCCCAACATCTCCATTTCACAGGGAGAGACTCATCTTAACCAGCATCCTTAGTCAATTACAGAAGAACCAAAATGCTAATTAATAAATTTACAATAACATGCACTGTATCTCATGCGATGCTGAAGAGACTTCCCTCTTGGGAATTATTTATTGAGTACTTCCTGTACCATGTATAGAAAGAAAAAAAACTGTTCCCCCGCAACTTTTTTAAAGCTATGGACATTAAACAAGTCAGTTTACCTTTCTGGGACTAATTCCCCCTCATCAGTAGTTGGAGGACGTTAGAAAAGATAAACTCTAAAGTTCCTTTCTACACTAAGATTCCAGGATTATTTTTGAAATGAGAAGCATTCCTGACTCAACTTTTTGCTTATTTAGCCCTAGATTTGGAGCATTTGTAACACACACTATTTTTTTTTAACAAAAGCAGATACTAGAAATTTATGTCTCATTATTTCCTAACAATCTGGTAGAAATGAGTTCCCTGAAAAAATCAAGTCAACAAATTTGCCTTTCCGGAACATACCACAGATAGCTTTTGTATTTTAGAGCTTATTTTAAAAACATGCTCAGATTTTCCTAGATTTTAGCTTCTACTTTCTGAATTGTAACAGATTACAGGTCATAAATTTAACCTTCCTAAATTCCACAGATATTCATTGAACACCTTCACTGACACTAGCATTGAACACCAAGCACCGAAACTATGCCTTAAAAGACCTTGGAAGCACAGAATTGTGAGTTTCAGCTAAAAAAAAGGAAATAATTTTAATATTTTACGTTCTTTCTTTTTACCAAGTGGAATCTATTTCCATAAAGTCTTTATAAGCATATCTACAATACATTTGAACTTCTCTAATTCAGATTTTATAATACAAATTCTGTTAAAGTTTATTTGGTAGTTTTGTTCTAATCAACCTGAACTGTTTGCAATGTAAAACCACAGTGTAATCCAAGTTGTAACAGAATATGCTTAGTTTTAAGCATTCCATGAAACTATTTATAAATGGTATGCTAATTTAAATAATTTTTATTCTTTCAATATTTTTTTCTTTGAAACACATTAGTACAGGTTATTACTTAAAACTGTATTTACTTTCAGAATACAGTTTTAATACCCAAAATTCCATTCTTAAGGTATGATTTCTTCATATTTTATTGTTTCAATCTCATTTTCTAAATCATAAGAAGACCAGTTACACATCTACTTTTGTGAACTACGAACATTCTTCCAGAATGTTCCCTGAATTATGAGCAACACTTCTGTCTGTATGGGAGAAGATTAGTCAGCAAGAGAAGACTGAGCTGTCATAACGCTACAACAGAGATGAGCCAAGAACCTGCTATTATATGTAATCAGGCCTATCTAAAATTAAATTAAATTGAATTAAAGTAGAAATTAAATGATTAAAGTAAAATAAAATAAAATCTCCTAGCATATTTAGCTCATACATCTTTAAGGCACATAACCTAAGAAGAGATGAAGTTGTATCATTGTTCTTTCAGTCAAATACATACAGATGATCAGGAAAAGGTCATTTTCACAGTCAGTTCTCTGGAAGCATTAAATTGAACACCACAGAAGAAAAAAGGGAATTTTTCAAAAGTTCTCAGTCCTTCATGTATTGATTCATTCATTAAGAGTTTGAGTACCTACTATCCACAAAGCATTATGCTATCTGTGAAAGATGGAAAATATGACGGGAGAATACTACTGTCTACTAGCAAGGTGCTACCTGTTTTCCTTTGTTGTTTTTTTTTTTGTGTGTAACCCACATATTAACGATGTGACATCATTATTGTTTTTATTCTATTTAATAAATGGTGAAAGAGGATCTGGTAGGGGGATTAACTTAAGAATCATTGAACAAGTTTTAAAATTAAAGTGGGTTTCAAATCCCGGTGTTCTGTTTTGTAAGGCCAGTGTTCTTTCTAGAACACCACGCTGCTGCCTACAAAATGAAGTCAAGCACAAGTCCTGTCTCAAAGCGCTGAAATTCTAGTTCACTGTTTCTCAATCCTTTATAACCCACGGCTCACCACAGGTTCACAATGGCAACAGAACACAGTGCTGATAGCAAATATAATACCATTCTTAATTCTATATTGATATAACATATATACGTCTTAACTAAAGAGAGAAGAAAAACAAATATATTTTCCAAAAGAGAGTATCTGATATATTCTGTTAATAATTTATAAAATTCTTTGCTTCTTCTGGTTGGTTAGAGCTCTACTGTACCAGCCAAGGGAGGAAATACCTATTGTGTTTTGTTTTACTTCAAATATACAGCAAGTGTCTCTGTTTGCTTGGGCTAAATAACTAATAATAAAAACTGATTTCCCTGTAAACTTCAATTCTCAGTACTTCTTCATATATACTCCTCTCATCTTCACATACATACTTTACTAGTGATGCTCTCACTCCTCTCCACCTTATCCAAAACCTACTCAATTTTTATAGGACCAATTCAAATTCCCCCTGCCTACTCTGATCACAACAGACCCCTAGACTTTCCTATTTGTTTTTTTTCCTGCTGAGGAAGATCTGCCCTGAGCTAACATCTGCGCCAATCTTCCTCTATCTTTTATCATGTGGGCCATCAGGATAGCATGGCCGCTAACAGAGTGGTGCAGCTCCACACCCAAGAATCAAATCCTGGCTGCTGAAGCGGGGCATGCTGAACTTCACCACTAGGCCATGGGAGCTGGCCCAAGACTTGCCTGTTTTTTACTGAGCACTTATTGAGCATTAATATGAGCATTTATAATGAGCCAAATGCTGTCCTTTCTAATAGAGGGTAACTAAGGGTAAAGCCAGACACACACATGATGCAATAAATGTGGCCCGTGTTATAATGGGGTGTGGAGTAAAACATCAGGGGAATGCAGAGTCAAGATTGATTAGTTCTGCTTATGGGAGTCAAAGAAATATTCGGAGAGGAAACAGAATTGCCTTGGTCTGGCCTCCAAGTCCCGTTTGCCCCACCTTCTCTTCCTAAGCTTATCTTCCACAAGACCCTTCATACTCCAATCGTTCCGCCCTAATTGCATTGATTGCTCTTCTCTAAAACAAGTTCCATCATCTCTCAACTCTTTGCCTTTGTTCTTCCCTTTCCTTCTAGTTAGAATTTCTGTTTCTCATCTTCCTCTGTTGAAATCATGTCCATTTTTCAAGGTGTGGTTGAAATGCCAACTCTATCATGAATATATGGCTATTTCTTTCAACCATAAACAACATTTTCCTCCTCTGAATTTTTAAACTAGGATTTTATTAACATAAGGACTGGTTTCCCTATGAACCTCAATTTTCCCAATTCTTAGATAAAATCACCTTTACCTCTTGGAAAACTGTCAATTCCTTAAAGGCCAAAATTTGATCTTATTCTCTATTATAATTATTTTGAAATACGTTTAAAAAAAATAGCAAGTATTCACCATCCCATACATACCCCGTCATCCGTTTGAGCATAGTGTTCTTTTAAACAGCATTTTGAGGTAGGATTGACAGACAATAAATGGCACATATTTAAAGTATATGATCTAATAAGTTTTGACACATATATATACCTGTAAAACCATCATCACAGTCAAGATGATGTTTCCCCCAAAGTTTCCTAATGACCTTCGTAGTACCTCTTGCATCACAACTGCTTCTTACATCCCCAGGCAACTGGTGTTTTCTGTCACTACGTATTAGTCTGCATTTACTAGAATTTTATGTAATTGGAATCATATATACTCTCTTTTCTCTAGTTTATTTCACTCTGCATAATTATTTTGAGATACATCCAAAGTAACATATCAAGAGTTCATTCTCTTTTTAATGTTGAGTACTATACCACTTATGTATCCTTTCACCTGTTGATGGCTATTGGGGTTGTTTCCAGTTCTTGACTTTTACAAATAATGTTGCTACGAATGTACAAGTCTTTGCGTGGACATACGCTTTCATTTATTTTGAGTAAACATCTCGGAGAGGAATGGCTAGCTCATATGGTAAGTGTGTATCTAATATTTTTAAAAACTGATAAATTATTTTCCAAAGTGGTTGTAACGTTTTACATTCTCACCAGCAATGTACAAATGTTCAGTTGCTCCACATTCTTACTAAAACTTGTTGTGGTTAATTATTTTTTAAAATTTTAGCATTTCTAATAGGTACACAGCAGTTCCTCATTGTGACTTTAATTTTCCTAATCAGTAATGATTTTGATCATTTTCCATGTGCTTATTTGCAATCCATATCTCTTCTTTGAAAAAATGTCCATTTAACTCTTTTGTCCACTTTTAAATTGGGTTGTTTGTTTTCTTACTATTGAATTGTATGAGTTCTGTCTACATTCATGATACAAGTCTTTCATTAGATATTTGATTTGCAAATATTTTCTCCCACTCTGTGGCTTGTCTTCTCATTCTCTTAACAGTGCCTTTTGAAGAACAAAAGATTTTCACATTGATGAAACCCAGTAACGGATCGGATTATACTTTTTTTTGATCTTTATATATTATACTTTTGGTGTTATATCTAAGAAAACTTTGCTTAACCCAAATTCACATTTGTTTCTCTAGAAGTTTTATAGTTTTAGGTTTTAAAATTAGGTCTTTGATTGATTTTGAGTTATTTTGAAATGATGCAAAGTATGGTCCAAAGTGTTTTGTTTGTTTTGCATGTGATATCCAATTTTTCCAGTATCATTTTTTCTGAAAGACTATCCTTTCTCTACTGAATTACTTTCCATATTTGTCTGTATATGTAGGAGTCTATTTCTGGACTCTCTAATCTGTTCCAATGATCAACTTGTATATGTTTACACCAATACCACATCAATTACTGTTAACTAGAATTCTTGGAAACAGGTAGTGTTAGACTCCAATTTGTTCTTCTTTTCAAAGTTCTTTTGATTACTCCAAGTCATTTGCATTTCCATACGAATTTTAGAACCAGGTAGTTGATTTCTAAAAGATAAAGCCTGCTGGGGTAGGGGCCGGCCCAGTGGTGCAATGGTTAAGTTCACATGTTCTGCTTTGGTGGCCCAGGGTTTGCCGGTTCGGATCCCAGGTGCAGACCTACGCACCGCTTGTCAAGCCATGCTGTGGCAGGCGTCCCACATATAAAGTAGAGGAAGATGGGCATGGATGTTAGCTCAGGGCCAGTCTTCCTCAGCAAAAAGAGGAGGATTGGCAGCAGATGTTAGCTCAGGGCTAACCTTCCTCAAAAAATAAATAAATAAATAAAAATAAAGCCTGCTGGGGTTTTGACTAGGACTGTGTTGAATCCCAATCTGGGGAGAATTGACATATTAACAATATTGATTTGCATCTGATGAACACAGTTTATCTTTCCATCTATTTAGGTGTTCTCTAATTTTTCTCAGGAGCGTTTTATAGTCATCCACGTACAGGTCCTTCACATATTTGTAAAAAGATTCATCCCTAAGTATTTTATATTTTTACTGTTATTATAATTGATATTTCATTACAATTTTAATTTCGGATTGTTCATTGCTAGTATATAGAAATACAATTGATTTTTCTACATTGAACTTGTATCCTGCAAACTTACAGAACACTCTTGCTGGTTTGAGCAGCTCTTTTGCAGAAAACATTACATTTTCTATTTAAAGGATCATGTCATCTGTGAATAAAAGGAATTTTGCTTATTTTCTAATCAGAGTGGCTTTAAATTCTTTTTCTTGTCTTAATTTACCTGCTAGAAACAGACAGATAGAAAGATAGACAGATATAATATACATACAGTGTATACATACGCACACTATATTAACAAGAGGAGGTGAAAATGAACATTCTTGTTTTGTTTCTAACCTTAGGGGGGAAGCATTCTGTTTTTCACCATTAAGTATTTTTATGGACTCAATTGTGTCTCCCCAAAATTCCAATGTTGAAGTCCTAATCTCTAGTACCTAAGAATGTAACTGTATTTGAAAACGAGGTCATTAAAGAGGTAATTAAGTTAAAATGAAGTCTTTAGTGTGGGCCCTAATCCAACATGACTGGTGTCCCTGTGAGAGGAGGAAAACTTTGGATACAGACATGCACACGTATGGAAGAAAGATCATGTGAAGACAAAGGGAGCAGACAGACATCTATAAAGCAAGCAGAGAGGCTTCAAAACGAAATCAGCTCAGCCAACATCTTGATCTCAGACTTCTAGCCTGATGAACTGGGAGAAAATAACTTTCTGTTATTTACACTATCCAGTCTGTGCTATTTTGTTATGGAAGCTCTAGCATATTCATACAAGTATGAGGTTAGTTACATGTTTTTTTTGGTAGATGCCCTTATCAGGTTGAGAAAGTTTCCTCTATTTCTACTTTTTGGGAGTTTGTTTTGTTTTGTTTTGTTGTTTTTGCTGAGGAAGATTCGCCCTCAGCTAACATCTGTGCCAATCTTCCTCTATTTTGTACGTGGGTCGCCACCACAGCATGGCCACTGATGAGTGGTGTAGGTCCATGCCCAGGAACAGAACCCAGGCCACTAAAGTGGAGTGTGCCAAACTTAACCACTAGGCCACGGGGCTGGGTCCTGTTGGGAGTTTTTATCAGGAATGGATACCAAATTTTGGCAAATGCCATTTCTCTATTGAGATCATCAAAAATATTATTCTACTTTTTTTGTTAATGTGATAAATTACATTGATGTTTGAATTTTAAACAACTTTGCATTACTGGAACAGTTATCACTTTGTTGTGATATATTATCCTTTGATTTGCTAAACTTGTACAGTCATGTGCTGCATAATGATGTTTCAGGCAATGACAGACCACATATGTGATGATGGTCCCATAAGATTAGTACCATATAGCCTAGGTGTATAGTGTTACTGTTAGCTTGGAGTATCATCTCCCATCCCTTTACTCTGAGCCTGTGTTTGTCATTGGAGCTGAGATATGTTTCCTGGAGGCAGCATATTGTTGGGTCTTGTTCTTTAACCCATCTTGCCACTCTGTGTCTTTTTATTGGAGAATTTAATCTGTTATACCATCTAGGTTTGTGTAAGTACTGTAGGGGAGGAAGAAATTTTCCTCTACCCTTCTAGCTTCTTCTGGCTTATCTAAAATTAAATTGACATGAGACAGATTAAGAGGAGAAAAACAAACCAAAGTTTAATAACACGTATACATGGGAGAAACCCAAGAAAAATGAGTAACTCACCAAAATGACCAAAGCCCTCACGTTAAATACCATCCTCAGTTAAGACAAAAGAAGATGTTGGGGGTGGGGAGAGTCAGGCACTTCAAAGGATAGGAAGGCAATTCACAGGTAGGTGGAAAGGAGCAAATTGTTTGGAAAACAAGTGTTTGTTTGGCCAAACAAAAACAAAAGAAGACAGAGGGGAGCCCAACAAACAGACTTTTCTAGGTTCCTTCATGTCTACCATCTAGTTCATGTTACGCTAAGACAATAGCTCACTTCCCAAGATCCGTTTTTAAAATCTGAATTCTTATAAGCAGTTAAGGAGAAGGTGATGAGAACATCTTTCTGAGTTGTCTGTTTCTTAAAAACGATCAGCCTAAAATAATCTTCGTGTTGAAGAGACACAATTTGGGATGGCAAATTTTGTTCCCCTTCTGTACACTCTATGATGTTTGCACAAAGACAAAATTGTGTAACGACGTTTCTCAGAACATATTCCGATTGTTAAGAGACACACGACTGTATTAAGAATGTCTGCATCAATCAATGTTTATAAGGAATGCAGATTGGTAGTCTTCTTTCCTAATGTCTGTCTCATTTTGGAATCAGGGTAATGCTGGCTTCAGAGAGTGAGTGGGGAAGTACTTCCTCCTTTTCAATTTTCTGGCAGAATCTGTGTAGAACTGGTATTTTCTCTTACTTAAATGTTTGATAAAATTCACCAGTAAAACCATATTGGGACTACAGTTTTCTTAGTGGGAAGATTGTTAGATATAAATTCAATTTTTTTTATAGATGTATAGCTATTCTGGTAATCAATTTCTTTTTGAATGAGTTTTGGTAATTTGTGTCTTGTAAGAAATTTGTCCATTTCACAAAAATTGGCAAATTTATTGGCATAAAGTTATAATAATCTTCTTTTATTATCCTTGTAAGATCTTTAGAATCTGTAGTAATTCCATTTCTCTCTTTCTTCATATTAGTAATTTGGATCTACTCTCTTCTTCCTGATCATTTGGCTAAAGGCTGATGATTTTATTGATCTTCTTAAAGAACCGGCTCTTGGTGTCACTGATCTTCCCAATTGTTTTGCTGCATTCTATTTCAATGATTTCTGTTCTTCTATTTATTATTTATTTCTTCTATGTATTTCAAGTTTAAAAAATTATTTTTCTTTTTATGCAGTTGTATTTTTGAAACCTTACTTCTTTTTCTAATATAGGCATTTAGTTCTATAAATTTCCTCGTAATACCGCTTTAGCAGTATCTCTCAATTTTTGATACATTGTTTTCATTTTCATTCCATTCAAAATATTTTGAAATTTTTTGAAAATTTCTTTTTTGATCTATGGGTCATTTATAAGCGTGCTAATTAGTTTCCAAATATTTGAGGATGTTCTGGAGATGTTTCTGTTGTTGATTTCTAACCTAATTCAATTGTGGTCAGAGGACATGCTCTGTATGACTTTAATTATTTTGAATTTACTAGCTTATGTTCCATGCACACTTGTTAAAAATGTGTATTCTACTGTTATAGAGTGGAGTGTTCTATAAAGGTCCATTGGGTCAAGTTGGATGATAACATCTTATAAATATTCTATATTCTTGCTGATTTTCTGTTCTTTTTTTTTTGTTCCTGTCAATTACTGAAAGAGAAGTCTTTAAATTCACAACCATATTTGTGGATTTGTCAATTTTTCCCCAGTTTTTGCAAGGTATGTTTGGAAGCTCTTTGTTAAGTATATGAATATTTAGAATTATTACATCCTCTCAATAAATTGACCCTTTTTTCATTATGGAATGACCGTCTTTCTTTCTGGTATTATTCTTTGCTCTGAAATCTACTTTGATGTTAATACAGTCAAACTAACTTTTTACTTTCAACCTGTGTGTGTCTTTATATTTGAAGCATGTTTCTTATAGGCAGCATATAGTTGTGTACTGCTTTTTTATTCAGTTTGAAAATCCTTTTTAAAAGGTATATTTAGATCACTTGCATTTAATGTGATTTTTGTGTGCTAAAGTTTAGTCTATCATCTTTGCCATTTGATTTTTATTCATCATATCTGTGAAAATTATCTGGTGATGATTTCTTTCAGCTTTTGTATATTTGAAAACATCTCTATTTAACCTTTATTTTGAAAAGTAGTTTGGTTGACAGGTTTTTTCCTCTTTCAGTACTTAAACATGTTCCACTCTCTCCTCATTTGCATTATTTCTGGAAAGGAATCTGCTGTAATTCTTATGTTTCTCCTCTGTATGGAATTTTTTTGTTTGTTTCAATTTTTGTTGCTTTTAAGACTTTCTCATTATCAGCAATTTTGAGGAATTTGACCCTGATGTGCCTTGGTATAGTTTCTTCTGTTTGGGGTTCACTGGCGTTCATTGAGCTTCTTGAGTCTGTAGGTTGGCAGTTTCAACAAATTTGGAAATTTTTAAATAATTGTTTTTTCAAATGGTTTTTTCCAACCATATTTTCTTTCATTTCTGGCACCCTATGGCACCCTTAATTTTTCCCCCACAGCTCACTGGTGCTCTGTTGATTTATTTTGATTTTCTTTTTAATTTTCATTTCAAATATACTTATTTTTTCTTCTGCTATTTCTAATCTGCTATTAATTCCATCCCGTGTATTTTTCATTTCACACACTGTAGTTTTCATTTCTAAAAGTTTGATTTAGTTCATTTTAATATCCTTCCTGTCTCTACTTAATTTTTTGAACACATGGGATTCAGCTATAATAAATGTATTAATGTTCTAGTCTGCCAATTCTAACATCTGTAAAAGTTCAGCATCAGCTGATTTATTGATTTAATTTCCTAATTATGTGTCATATTTTTGTGCTTTTTGCCACGTCTTGTAGTTTTTGATTGAATATCAGACATTGTGATTTTATCTCTTTGAGTGTTGGATATTTATATTCCCATAAATATTTTTGAGCTCTGCCCTAGCATGCACTTGGAAGGAGTTTGGTTTTTTCAATTTCTGCTGTTAAGATTTGTTAGGCAGGACTGAAATCCTCAGGCCAATTATTCCCCAGGACTGAGGCAAGATCCTTCTGTGTACTCTAACCAATTGCTTGTGAATCGTGAAGTTTTGCAGTCTAACTAGTGGGAAAGACACTATTCGTGGCCTGGCATTGTTCTCTTTTATCCTTCCGGGTGACTCTTTCTCTGGCTTTGGATAGTTTCCTTACACACTGGCCTAATCAGTACTCAGCTGAATACTGAGAACCCTGTGCATATCTCAGAGTTCTCTGTCTTGCAGTTCTTTCTTTTCCGGTACTCTGTCCTGCAAACTCTAGCCACCTTGGTTTCCCCAGACTCTTACCCTGGTCTCCTCAATTCCGTGAGTCTGCTAGACTCTATCTGGGTTCCTCCTCCTCCTTGTACCACAGCCTGGAAAATTTGATAAGGTTGTCTTCCAGGGCCATTGTTAAGCTCACCTTGTTTGTTTCCCATACCTCAGGGATCCCTATCCTTCACTGACTGATGTCTAGTCTCTCGAAAATTGTTTCATATATTTTTTCCTTTTTTAATTTTTTTCAGATTTGAGGGTAAATATGGTCCCTGTTATCTCATCTTGGCTCAGAGCAGAATCTAGTAGGTATTTAATACCTTTTGGATCCTGTAATTAGTATTCCATATTTTTTTTTTTTTTAAAGATTTTATTTTTTCCTTTTTCTCCCCAAAGCCCCCCGGTACATAGTTGTGTATTCTTCGTTGTGGGTTCTTCTAGTTGTGGCATGTGGGACGCTGCCTCAGCGTGGTCTGATGAGCAGTGCCATGTCCGTGCCCAGGATTCGAACTAACGAAACACTGGGCCGCCTGCAGCAGAGCGCGCGAACTTAACCACTCGGCCACGGGGCCAGCCCCAGTATTCCATACTTTTTTAAATTAAAATATTAACACTATGGTGCTGTCTTGAGTTCAGCTAAAAAGCACTTGAATCTACATTATCTATACACTCTATTTCGTGCACTCTTTAGCTCACATTTTCTAATCCACTTAGCTTCTCTTGACCACAAAAAGTTTTTCACTCTCTTTTTTCAAAGTTAGCTGATGAGTAAGCTATTTTAAACATAGGTTTAAATAAGAAAAGCAAGATATTTTAAGTTAAAAAAAATCACAAAATGCTGAACTCTAAATTTTCTCCACTACTTTTAAATCATTTATGTCTACAAAACCCCTTTCAGTAAAACATTGTGTACAATTTTAATCCGATGCCAAAGACAAAGAGACCTTTGCATGCTGCTGATGCACTGGCCACTGTGGCACTGCCAGCAACCATGGTATTCACAAGTGTAATGGCATTTCCATGACACTAATGCATTCTGTAGTGACAGGCTCCTTTTTGCTTAACTTTTTGCCAGCATTATCTGTGCAACTTTTAAAATTATTTGAAGAAATATTTAAAACTACCTGAAGACCTTTAACAAAGTACTAAATATAAAACATCAACATAACTTAGTGATAATCTTTAATTCCTTATGCAATAGGATAGAAGCTAGAAATGAAAAAGTAACTCTAAGGAAAGGCTATAAATTTTTTCTTGCTTAACTGTGCTCAATAGAGACTGCCTGGAGCATGTTCCTATAAACAGAGTGCTTGGAAAAATGCCATGCTTAATTTCTTGTATCTTTTCTTCATTTCCTTGGGATCATACATGTTTACTACTATTTTTTTCCTCTGGGCTATCATCTTTTTTCACTGGTATTTCTACCCTAACCCTTAAGACAATGTTTAAGGGTTAGGAATATTACGTCAATACCAAATCTTAATTTTCACTATTACTAAAAACATCTTACTTAACCGTATAACAAATATTTTCACCGATTACACACAACCATTCTTTTCTTTTTTTTTTTTTTGAGGATGATTAGCCCTGAGCTAACTGCTGACAATCCTCCTCTTTTTGCTGAGGAAGACTAGCCCTGAGCTAACATCTGTGTCCATCTTCTTCTACTTTATACGTGGGACGCCTACCACAGTGTGGCTTGCCAAGTGGTGCCATGTCCGCACCCAGGATCCGAACCAGCGAACCCCGGGCCGCTGAAGTGGAACGTGCATACTTAACCGCCGCACCACCGGGCCAGCCCCACAACCATTCTTTTTTTCCCACATTGGCTAGAAGACTTTCAATATTCTTGGATAGCCTTCCTACAGTCTTCATATCAGCTCACTCTCATAGTTTCCTTCCTTCCTGCCTGCCTTCCTTCCTCTTTCCTTCCTTCCTCCTCTTCTCCCTCCCTTCCCCCCTCCCTCCCTTCCTCTTATTGTTGCCCCCTCCCTCCCTCCCTTCTATCTCCAAAAAATCCCAACTCCTTATGTTTTATACTTACCTCAGCTGTCATATTAAAATATATGGAACCAAAGCCCCTTGAATGCTAAACTACGTATGTCTCCAAACGTCTCAGGTGTGTCAGGAAGGTGTTTAATGCAATTAAATAGTTTTTGGCAACTACTGAATGTCAGAAATCTGTCTGAATACGTTTTCGTAATTATTACTTTTTTATAGTTACCATAGTGAAAATATAGTACAAAAATCAATCAACATATTTACAGTTTTCAAATGTCACATTCTGTACATATCCTATCTTTAGCATACCCTTGTCCCTGCTGCTGTGAATAACACGGGGCACAGATTGCCTCTGAGGCAACAAGTTACTGTCAGAACATTAAGTATGTTGTTTTCTCACCACATCTAACAATTAAAATAGACAAACACACACCATTAAGTCAATCAGTAGCTATTACTCAGAGTCAGAGGCAGGTGGAGATTGGGAGTGTTTACTTAGATTGTATACGCACAGAGTCAGATTAAGATATTTGTGTTAGTCCGTGACGTAAAGTCAGTCAATCAAATGTTGTCAATTATCATTAAAAAAAAAAATAAATGTTATGGCTTGTCTATACACACTGCAATTTTTGTCCGAGCTCATCTTTGGCAAAGAAAACTGCTTGGGATATCTGCCACCCATAGATGAAGACATTTTAAAAGGCTGTTGTGTAAAAGACAATAGTAGAATTTACTGCCCCAAAAATCTCTTAGCCTTCACTTCAGAATTTTTTGGAGGTATTTTATCATGTTTTGATTTCCTCTCTTCCCTTTTAAAAAGTAATTTTCTCTCTGAGAAACAGATCTTTATGAGTAATTCAACAACACCAAGACTAGTCTTTTTCATCTCGTACATAACCAAAGAAGTACTAGCTTATTTTTATCAGTAATAAAAACAATCATCATCATCATTGTCATCATTTAATGAATGGTTATTATGTGCCAGGTACTGTGCCAAATGCCCTATAAGACATTATTTCATCTTATCCCTAAATAACCCACACAATTTAGTGAGCACTGCCTCCATTTTATAGAGGAAGAAACTGAGGCTTAACCGACGACGAAAGTTTTACTTAATAAAAGTAAAAAAAGAAAGAAAACTTGGAAAAGAAGTGTTATGTTTTACATAGGGTTTTACATAATATATAGATATCTAATATATGCTGCTGTCATTAAAAATCAGCTTCAGGGGCTGGCCCAGTGGTGTAGTGGTTAAAGTTCATGTGCTCTGCTTTGGTGGCCCAGGGTTCCCATGTTCAGATCCCGGACACGGACCTACACACATCAGGCCATGCTATGGCAGCATCCCACATACAAAATAGAGCAAGACTGGCAACAGATGTTACCCCAGGGCCAAACATCCTAACCAAAACAAGCAACTTCAGTTTAATAATTAGTTATCTCAATAGCTGTTTAAATATAAAAAGTACTTTTTAACTACTATTGATAATTATTTGATCAGTTCGTTGGCATAGTTAAAATTAAATGAGCATAGCAGAAATTTGATTTACAATTAGAAAAACTAAACACATTTCTATAGGCCTGTAAGGAAAGAAGCTTTTATCTTTTACCTATATTTTTAAGGAATAAAAAATGAAATAAATTTCCTATAACCATTACCACACTCTTTCTCTCATGTTATTCTTTGCACCATTTCCCCTTTTAGAGTTATGCAAGAAACTTATGTTATAGCAATTATTACAAAGGAAACACACATATTATTTTCATGGTTAATTAGCCTCAATTCATATTTTCACTTCAAATTAAATCAAGTAGCTAAATTTTTATACACAACTTTTCACTTGAACTGTTATTCTTTAAGAGCTGGGCAAGTTGCATTGACTTTATCTGTAATTTCACAGAGGTCATTAGATTTATTAGTTGCAGAATACATGCATCTGTGACATTGACAGCAATAGCAGTGTATCTGGAAAATGACATGATTGAATCAGTTCTGGTAAGGGTTATGTATTATTTAGAAAAGACAGGTCAAATAAATTGAAGTAAGCTCTACATGTAGAGCATGTGGTCCTCTGGAAGAAACTGGGCGCCTATGATGCAGAGTGGAGGCTACCTGAGGTCTTATAGCAGTTTATAAGCTCATTAGGCAGCCCACAAGAACTAAAAGATCTAATCACTTGCCCCATAAGGAACTTAAGAAGTTTAGTATGACATGAACAAGCTGTGTTCTTTCATCAGACATCAAAAAATCTATGATGAAAATAAAAACTAAAATTATACATTTTATTCAAATCAAAAGAACAAGTGGGCATGCCTGGATTTCTTCACGGCGCCACTCATCCACAGAGGCCATGCTCTGGACACTGCAAGCAGAGCTCCTTGCGTGATGGTATGAAGGAAAGGGCCAGAATTGTAGAACTGAGGCTAGCATATTATACCATTTCCAGTTCATAAGCTCTTCAGAAGAAACAGAAGCCACAAATGTAGATTTCATCTCAGTGTTGTCATTAGAATCTGCTAAAGACATTTAACGTTTGAAATTAAAGGGCTCTGAGAGTCTCAAAAGTTCAAATCCTGCCAGTCACTTCACACACACCAAAAAACAAAACCAAAAATAACAATACAGTATAGTGATTAAGATCATGAGCTCCGAGCCAGAATGCCTAATTTAAATCTTGGTTCCATTCCTTGTTAGTTGTATGAACTTTGGAAATTACCTCTCTTTTCTCAACTATAAAATGAAGATGTTAAGTATAATATCTACCTCATAGGGTTGTCGTGAAGATTAAAAGTATTAATAAGTGTGAATTCTTATGTCAGTATCTGTCCTAAAGTAAGCATGGGTAATGTGTTCTAACAGGTGCAATTATTTACACGAAACTGGACAGATTGATGAACAGCTAACAACTGAAGACTCCACTATTTTGAACTGGTAAATAACTTGGAGGTCAATAAAATCATATATATACATACATTTTTAACAAACTGCGTTTTATTTAAAAAATTTTTTTGGTGAGGAAGATTGGTCCTGAACTAACATCTGTCACCAATCTTCCTTTTTTTGCTTGAGGAAAATTGTCGCCGAGCTAACATCTGTACCAATCTTCCTCCACTTTGTATGTGGGATGCTGCCACAGTATGGTTTGATGAGCAGTGTGTAGGTCTGCACCCAGGATCCGAACCTGTGAACCACAGGCTGCTGTAGCACGGCACAAGAACTTGCTACTACACCACCAGGCCGGCCCCAATAAAATCATATTTTAAAGAAATAAAGGATTCTATAAATGAAGTATCAGCTTCCATGTGTTTCTCAGAGTTTGATCAGAATGAGCTGTGTTTTAATTTTGCGTAACTGTTCTTCAAGTAGAAACATTAGGATGTTTATGAATTGTCAAGAGTCTTCATTATTTGAGTAGGTCATTTAAAACAAAAACAAAACTAAAAACTGACTGTATTAAAAATAAACTAGGTCCTGCAAGAAGATCCCTGGAATCACAGAAGTGAGTATTTGAATCCCAGAAGTGTCCTAAATATTGAATTGTGGGCACATTGAATAATGTTTTGACTCAAACAATTGGGGAGGGAAATAATCAACACTTACTGGGCTGCCAAGGTGTAGTAGGCTTTCCGTAGACAGGTTCTTTCATTTTAATCTTAATAACAGTCCTATAAGGTTATTATCTCTGTGTGATAGCTAAGAAAACTGAAACTCAAAGGTCTGACAGCTGACCAGTGACGAGCTTGGATTGGGCTTATCTGACCCCCACCTCAATTCTCTTTTTGCTACTCTCTGCTGCTTTTATGCTTTTTCATGAAAACTGTTGGAATTCAGGCAAAGCTGCTGTTAGTTCCTTGAACATGGAGACAGAAGTGAGATTTGCCACATGGCTTTCAAGAATATTTCTGTTAATACCAGTTTTCCCATATACTTGGTCAAAGTTGGTGACTCTCACAAGTGATTCAAACTGTTCTTTTCAATGAATGAATTTTATTAAACTGCTTTTAAATTTATTTCTATTAATCAAAATTTATATTCTTGAACTGATAAAATAGGTGAAATTATCAACAGAAAATCCAAGAACTTCTCCTTTAAAAATTCTAAAAATGAAAAATTCCTACAATAGACAACTCAGCAGCACATAGGAAATAAAATGAGAGAGCCACATACAAGAAAACAGGGCAAATCAGCATCAACAGGTCAAGATCTACATAAGAGATCGCTCCTGTATCTTTTTCTTTTGGTGAGGAAGACTGATGCTGAGGTAACATCTGTGCCAACCTTTCTCTATTTTGTATGTGGGATGTTGCCACAGCATGGCTTGATGAGCAGCGTGTAGGTCTGTGCCCAGGATCCAAAGCCACGAACCCCGAGCTGCCGAAGTGGAGCACGCGAACTTAACCACAACGCCACCAGCCAGCTCCTCACTCCTGTATCTAAACTGTAGAAATCTGAAGGGATATTTTGGCACTTCCTCTCATTATTATCTACACAGAGAGTTCACCTGGGTTCATGTTCCAAAGGAGAAAGTTCGATTCTCCTGATTTTGATTATAAAACACTATTTGGATTAAGACAAGGACTTGTGGAACCTGAACTGTACTTTGATCATATTACCTATGTGGGGATCTATAGATCAGCCTTCTGGCAGCTTCAAGTACCCAGAATGCTCCATACCTCAAAGTGGCCCACCTTTCCACACACTCCAATCTTTCCATGGCCCCATCCTGAGGCACAAATGAGACAAACGAGATTTAACACAAATGCACCACTCTTGAACAGAAAGTAGCAATGAAAATAAAAGGGCTCAAAGATAATAAATGATAGCCCATGATTGTCTGGTCAGAAGGAAAAGAGCATGCCAACCGCCTAATGATGTCCATAAACAGTCAGCTGTTTTGATCTAAAGTGAAGATTCTAAAAACAGAGAGGGGATTTTTAAAGGTTCAATGTAGACTATGGGCAAATATCAATTCTTGGTATAATGGAGTTTTGGATATCCATATAAAATTCTCATTTATTTTGTCTGTGTAGAAATTTCCACTCTCAATCTTTAGAGAAATTCCTACTTCAATAATGACAAATAACCCAATTTTATCAGTATTGCCATTGATTTGCATGAGAACATTATTGCAAGTTGTCCATCGTCTGGAAAAATTAACATAGCGTTATATACAACATAATCTATATCCTTAAAAATAGCTCCAGCTCCATGTAACTGGGATTTAATAAATTCTCAGTCCAGATTTAAATACTTTGAGGGCAGGGCTCTTGTCCTGTTTACTGAGGTATCCCTAACACTTAGTATACTGGCTAAGATCTAGTGAGAATTTAATAAATAGGTGTTGAATATTTATTACTTTAAATATTATTATTTAAATTAATAATTCATTGCTTATTATTAATAATAAATCAATAAATATTATTTAATTTAAATAATTATTTGTTGAATTTCTTGTATGCAGGATACTAATTCATTTGGAAATCTTTGCAAATCTGTGATTTAGAAATTAAATTTGAATTCAAAACCTATTCATTTGATTGATTGCAACATTAAAAGTTATCAGGTTTTTTTTTAATATTAACGATGTGTCAATTACAGCCCTGGCTTCTAATAAAACAGAAGTTACATTGACTTAAGTGAAATGCCACTTTCTATGAATAAACAGTGAGAAAAATAAAATAAAATTTTAGTTACCAAGCTCTATTTGAGATAAGTAATGATCAGATGGTACTAAATTAAAAACTTAAGATTTCAAGGAAATGTTTCAAATCACATTGTCTATTTTCAAGGACCAACAGTAATTAAAGAAATTTTATTCATCCTTTCCTCAATAAAGCAATAGAAATAGGCATCTTCAAAATTTTGTGTCATTTTAAAAATAATCCATTATTCTGCCTTGTCCCTGATTCAGTGTTGGAAAACTAGCAGTCTCAATCCTCTCTACAACCCACTTCAACTAGTTCTTATCTAGTAGGCAGAGAATATCCAGCACTGAAGTGGGCTCCATGGAAGACATGAAGGAGCAGCAGAATGTTTCCTACTTGGGAACAGTGGACCATCTAGACGCAAAGATGAGCTGATGCTATAACAAGGCTGGGTCACATACCAGCTTCCCTCTGTCCTACTGCTTTTATGTTTTAACCACAAATTTTACAAAGTGATTATTGTTTGTTCTGCAAAGTGGGAATAAGGATATAAAAGAAGATTGACACTTATTTCTTTTGATGGCAGTAAAATGAAATATTCAGTATTAACTGTTTTATTCAATTAGCCATAGCATCCATAGAAAGAGAGATACAGATAGCAGAAGAATGTTCTTTATAAATTGATTATGTATGATTACATGAATTAATCAGAGATACATGCTCAGCCATAACCTCTCCCTACAAGGCTGCACAATGAAATTTTTGTCCTCTCCATCAAATGTACTCCCACTACCCCAGTGTTTTGGGCCCCAGTCAATGGCTCCACTACGTATCCAGTTACTCAAGCCCTTGACTCTTTTTTTCATCCTGTGCAATTAGTTCTCATCAGCTATACTTTTTAAATACCTCTTGAATATGTCAATCCCTTTCCTCTTTCCACTACTATCTCTCACCTGAACTACTTCCTCTCCACAGTGAACAGTGAGGGCCAATTACCTTAATGTACAGCAATATATACACTATACACACACACAGTAAGATAAATACACTAACATACCTTAAAGGTAGGAACGATAAGATGTTCATTTGATACAGGGGATAAACACAGTTTAAAATGAAGCATGACTTTTTAATCTCCTCATTACTACATTTTTCATTGAAATGACTATCACACTTTAACGAATATATTGCCAGTTCTCCTACATTCAGAAACATTCAATTGTTAAGATGCTGATAGGAATCATGGACCAATCATTGTACAAAGTTCGTGTTTAACAACGCATTATTCCAGAAATGGTTAATCAAACATGAGTAAAGGCATCCCTCCTTTGTCAAAGAAACTCCACACCACTCTTCTGAGTCACTTCTAGTCAATGGAACACATTCCATTTTAAAATCAGAGGGTTTGGCTGGATGCAAGTGAATGTACCTTACCATACTGCTCTAAAACACCATGATTTTTTTGCTTTCTTCTGACTTGTCACTCGAAAGCATCTCAGAATTGTGGGTAAGACTCTAAGCCAAATCCAGGCATTATACGCAAAGGGCACCCTATTACACAGAGCGCCCCCTAGAGTTTCCCTGTAACGCAGAGAGCCATGTCCCCTCTCTCTTCACCTTTGCTCAGGACCAGATCCCTCTTCTGGTAACCTATGCTGGGACTCTGCTCTCCCATTTATTGCCTCCACCATCTATGGCCTATAATGCTTCTTACTAATTTCTCATTCATTTTTAATTTAATTTTTATATAAATTATATATATTTATAAGTATATTTTATATTTATATTAATGTTATATTATTTCATATTTATATTAATTTAATCATATATCCCAAAGGAATACATATACATGGTTTTTAAGATTAAATAATTTTAGAAGGTTTATAACAGACCAGCTGCTCTCTAAGGCCTGGGGTGCAGCTGTCATCCTGGGATGTCCTTTTACCATCACCTTAAGGACTTCTTTTGTGTCTGTCCTATGCTGTTTATATCTATATATATCCCAGATTCTTCATTTCCCTCTGTTTCCTCCCATTCTTTTAGTAAAACACATTTCTAGTACCTACATGAGAGAGAGGACATAGAGATCCTTTTTTGAGGGTATCTCTATGATAAGATACATATCATATCATGTATGTATGTACATGATGAGAATGTTTTACTCTTTCTGTCAATTGAAGGTAGCTTAGCTGGGAAAAGAATTATGAGATAGAAATAATTTATGGTCAGAATTCTGAAGCTATTTATTTATTTATTTATTTATTTTTGAGGAAGATTAGCCCTGAGCTAAAATCCACTGCTAAACCTCCTCTTTTTGCTGAGGAAGATTGGCTCTAAGCTAACATCCATGCCCATCTACTTTATACGTAGGATGCCTGCCACAGCATGGCTTAATAAGTGGTGTGTAGATCTGCACCTGGGATCTGAACTGGCGAACCCTGGACTGCCGAAGCGCAGCGTGTGAACTTAACCACTATGCCACTGGGCTTGCTCACGCTGTTCTTAATTTTTTGTCCTCAGTGTTGCTGTTCAGAAGTCTAATACCATTCTGATTCCTGACATGTGACAGTTTTTGG
The DNA here is from genome assembly GCF_021613505.1 of Equus quagga. Taxonomy (NCBI): domain Eukaryota; kingdom Metazoa; phylum Chordata; class Mammalia; order Perissodactyla; family Equidae; genus Equus; species Equus quagga. The sequence continues at coordinate 118,695,828 of NC_060273.1, forward strand.
GAGAGAAAGTCCTCTGGAAACTTAGATCTTCTTTTTATAAATAGCATTCTAAAATGTCACGATGAAGAATTGCCTTGTTTTGTTTTGTTTGCTAAGCATTTGAAGGGCTTTTACAGGATATATTCTTCAATTCTAGGAATTTTTATTATATTTTTTCTGTGATAATTTCCTCCCCTCTATTTTCTCTTTTCTTGCTTTCTGGATCTCCTATTAGCCAGATGTTGGATCTTCTGGGCTGATTCCTTCTTTCTTTCTTTTTTAAAAAAATATATTCTCTTGGTCCCCATCTATCACACTAGGATACCTGTAAGAAAAATGTTCCTTTCTAATTTTTTAAATTGAAGTCTACCATACATAGAGTTCATGAATCTTCAATTGCAGTTAGTTAGATAAAATTTTACATCTGTATAGACCCACAAAACCACCGCTAAGACCAAGATACAGAACATTTCCAACACTTTATAAGGTTCACTTCTGACCCTTCCCAGCCAATACCCTGCAGCCTAAGGTAATCACCATACATGCTTGTATCACAGTCAGTTAGTTTTGCCTATTCTTGAACTTCATTTAAATGGAACCAGATAGTATGTACTATTTCATGTCTAGTTTATTTCTCTGAACAAATGTCTGTGAGATTCACCCATACCGTTATATGTAATAATATTTCACTTTGTAGAAATTGTTGTGTTGTATTTCATTGAGTGAATATATCAAAATGTATCCATTCTACTTCTGATGGACATTTGGGTTATTTACGATTTGGGGATACTATGAGTAAAGCTGCCATAAATCTTTCATAGATTTGTCCTCTATGGGACATTTATCTTGGGCACTGAGCTAAGAATGAAACTAATGGGTTGTAGGATAGGTCTGTGTTTATATGTTTAGCAGAAATTCTCACTGGCAACACTTGGTATTGTCTGTTTGCTTTTTCTTAATTGTAGTCATTCTGGTTGGTGAACAGCTGTCTATCATTCTGGTTCACATTCACTTTTCAATCTTTTTAAATCTAGGTTCCATAGTCACCAAGGGCCAAATGCTAAGACTACTTTTTAGTCCTCAACCAACTTGTTCTGTTTGCTAGTTTCTGCTACTGGGCATGTCTCCCTTCTTTACACTTGCTTGCTCCTAGCTCTCTTCCTTATATAACACAAAGATTTCAGTCTTTGGAACCAGAGTCCTGGATTCAAATTCTAATCTCACCAGTAACTAACAGAGTGACATTAGGGAAGTTACTTAACTTTCTAAACTTCAGTATCTATATCTTTAAAATCAAGCTAATTACATTTACCTTGTGGGGTAATTGTGAAAAATAAGTTATAACATATTTAGCGTATCTCAAACTTTTCTCCTCAAGCACCTCTTTGGAAGAAGAATATGAGTGTCTGACTCTTCCTAGGAAGTCAGGGGCTGTATCCTTGACAAAGACTTCTTTTGTGTGTGTGTCATACTTAATTTTAAAAAACTATGTAAATTTTACACGTTGATTAATATCATGTTTATTTAAATTAAACCATTTACTAATTTTATTATGCTATAAAATAACATTGATGACTGATGATGCGGGAAGACAGAATATGTGTGTTCTCATTCACCCTGGAACACTGTCCTCCTTGCCCGGGGGGTAAATACACCTTTGATGAGAATAGACTACATAAACTTGTAGGCAGAGTAGCTGTACTTGTGACCTTCTCCACACGGTTTCAGAATCTGCCTTCTCCTCTTCCTCCTGTCTCTATTAAATATTGGTATTCCAGGCTCCCTTCCATGTGTCTTTTACATCCCCATTTCATCCACCGACACTCTAATGCCTCCTAAGTCTCTATTTCAGCTCCAATTTCTCTCCTAAAAATCATATCAAGATTTTTAATAATCCATTCAATAAATATAACCACACAGATACTATAAAATGATTATGTCCAAATCTCAATTTATTATCTTCTCTCCCAGCAAAGCTCTACTTCTCCATCTCTGCAAACGCAGTGACTCATAACACCTATAATCCAAAATCCTTACCGTGGTCTTCAATGTTCTATATGATCTTTGCCCTATCTACTCTGCAACCTCATCGTCTATACCACTCTGCCCATTATTCACTCTGCTGTAACACTTCAGGCTCTTTTTCAGTTCCTTAAACAAACCGAGCTCTTTTCTGTTTTAAGTCCTTTGAACATGTTATTCCCTTTTTCTGGAATGTTCTTCTTTGGGCGGGCTTTTCTCCCTCTTATATGTCTCAGTTTAAATGTCGTCTCCTAGGGGAGACCACACTCCTAGTATTACTTTTTATTGTATCATTCTACTAATATCCTTCTTGCCCTTTTCTACAACCTGAAATTATCGTATCTGTTTTTGGTAATCTCAGCACATAGCACAGTGTCTGAATCAGAGTAAGTGCTCAGTAAGTATCTGTAGGATGAAGGCATTATGTATCACTCATTGTTCCCCTTCTCATCTAGTACTCTCCCTAGGAGGGGGTTAATCTTGGTCTTGTGGCCCCAAGCCTAACATCTGCTGTGCTGAGGGTGAGCCATGGGTTTCCCAATGCCCTCCCACTGAAGTCTCTCACCAGTGCCTCTGTGCTTGTCACGTCTGTGTGATCGAGCATTCCTCAGAGATGCATGGCTGTTTCTAGCTCTGAAGGCCAGCCTTGAACCACAGCCTACTTGGCTGGGAAAGTGGGGAATAAGTGGGTGTGGCTGACATCTGGCTCCAGACCTGCCAGCTTCCCAGTCACTGGGGCTCAATTCTCCTCTCTTCCTACTGAAGTAGTTAGTTTAGAATACAAAAGAAAAAGAAAGAAAAATTCTGTCTTAGGAATAGGAAGAAATTCAGTTCATTGGGCAGAAAGTACCTTGTATTGTTTTGCTTTTTCTCCTCAGCAGTTAAACAGGACTAGATTAAAAAATATGTATTAAATTGGGCCTAAGGCATCTGCTTTTCAGTCAATACCAAAACCATGACTAGGCTGGTGATATTTCTAGCAAAATTAAAAAATGCTATGAACAAGTTTTTATGTTCAACCAATAGCAACTGCCTAAAAAATATTAATATAGTCAGTTATTTGCCATTTTTATCACAAAGTCATCCTTCCTTTTTAATTATAAGTGTTTACACTTTTGGAATTGCATTTTTGAAAATAAACATGCTTAAATTTAATGCAAACAAAATCATGTGGGTTTTTTTGAGGAAGATTAGCCCTGAGCTAACTGCTGGCAATCCCCCTCTTTTTTTGCTGAGGAAGACTGGCCCTGAGCTAACATCCGTGCCCATCTTCCTCTACTTTATATGTGGGACGCCTACCACAGCATGGCTTGCCAAGCAGTGTCACGTCTGCACCCAGGATCCAAGCCGGCGAATCCTGGGCCACCGAAGCAAACATGTGCACTTAACCGCTGCGCCACCAGCCGGCCCCCAAACAAAACCATGTTTTAATCAAGGATGCCCATTTTCCCAGTAGTAGATATTAAATAGACTTTTTTCCTGACGACCTTTAAAGGTTGCAAAGCGTATGCTTCACCAACATTGTAGTGTTAAAGGTGTCAAAAATGATGACAAATTTCCAATTGTTTTCCAGTTAAATAATTCAAACTGATAAATTAACTTCCATGAAAAATAACTGTTTCACAGCTTCTCAAATTAAAAAAGAAATGAGTTATATTATACTTCTATGAAATAAAATTGTTTGAGGTAAAAAGGTCTTTTTGGGCACCAATCACTTTGAACATGAAAGTGAAAACTGCTTGAGATATATTCAAATATTGGGTCTAGTTTTCACAAAACCTTGTGTATTTACTATACAACCCAGAATGAATGTTTACTACATTTAAAACACAATCAGAACATTGAATTTGGTTGCCTTCTTTTATAATTCTCTCTTCAGTATCAGGCACACTAATTGTTATTTCAGTGTCATGTATTTGGTTTTTTTTCCCCTTTTCCTTCAAGCAGAACCTAAATGAAAAATACAGTGTAATCATAAGTTTAAAAAAAATCTTGTGCACACAAATTCCTAATGCACTGATTCACAGACCAACTTGGGATCACCGAGCATCTAGAGAAAGGATAGAATCATATATTATTAGAATTTTGAAATACCTTAAAGACCAGAAATTCCAATCCCATCATCTCACCAGTGAAGAAAATTAGCCCAGAAGAAAAAAAAAATATTTAATTCACTGAATAAACATTCTTTGATTAGCTTCTAGACATCAAAAATTACCCAGGCCTTGAGTATATCGAAATAAATAAAACAGACTTGAAGCTTGCTGTGGTAGAATTTCCATAACAGGAAGATAAACGAACAAATGAATATGCAACTACAAATATGGTCAATACAATGAAGGAGAGAATTAAAGAGGGGGGCTTGTACAGGTCTGAATAATGTCACCCCAAAATTGATGTCCTCGTGGAACCCCAGAAGTTGACTTTATTTGGAAATAAGGTCTTTGCAGGCATCATTAGTTTAGATGAGGTCATATGGCTTAGGGTGGGCCCTAAATCCAATGACTGGTGTCCTTATAAGAAGGTCATGTGAAGAGACACAGACACACATGGAGAAGAAGGCCATGTGACGACAGAGGCAGATACTGGAGTAATGTAGCTGCAAGCCAAAGAATGTCAATGATTGCTGGCAGTCACCAAAAACTATGAAGAGGCAAGGAAGAATTCTTCCCAAGAGCCTTTAAAGGGAATATGGCCCCTCTGACATCTTGATTTCAGACATCTAGACTCCAGCACTGTGAGAGAATACATTTCCATTGTTTTAAGCCACCCAGAACTTTGTCGTACTTTGTTAGAGCAGTCCTAGGAAATGAGTACAGGCTCCAGGTGAGAAGGCCATGGGAGGCCTCTCTGAAGAAGTGACATTTTCGCTGTCATCTTAAGGACAAGGCAGTGACAGGTAAATGTGAGAAGAGGGGTTTTGCAGGCCAAGGGAACGCACAATATGTCACAGTCCCGGGATGAGGAACAGTTTGTCAGGTTCCAGAACCTATGATTTGTCCAAGGTCATAAGCCAGCAAGTAGCAGAAGTGGAACTTGGTTCCAAGTCTTGTGATCTGAAGAGCAGGGGTTAAAGCTTTCATACCAAGTCCCAGATCTCAGAAGATCCTCAAAACAACCAACCATCCAACCAACCAGCCCACCCACCCCTCACTGTTCAATTTTCTTGGCAATTAAAACTGAAGCATGGCTTGAGGCAGGCAGTGCAGATACCGCTGACAAAGGACATTTTTATGAGAGACAGGAGAAGGCTAGTGTTAAAGAGCTGCTCTACAATCTTCCTTCTTAGCCAAAGCACCCTAAAGAAACAGATGTGAGGGCCAGCTTAATCAGTCTCCAAGTTGGAGAAAGGACAGAAAAGGCTTCCTGGACACTGTGGCTCTTTCCCATTTAGAATCACCTATGGGCAACCATTGTGATGACCTTCCTAAAATATTCAGCGTCTCTCTGGCCTGACAACAAAGCTGCAAGGCTCACCTTTTTCTACACAGATTGTGGCTATAGTGTCATAGGCTGAAATCAGCCTCCAGATAGGTTTGTTTGATCTGCTTAGTGTTTTAAAAATCCAGATATTTCACACAACAGTTCAGATAGTCCATCTTTCTTGAGAAGTAAGAAGTCCTTGCCATAGGGAATGATTAGTCGGAGTTGGCTAATGGCTTCCAGGCAGAAAAAGCGCCATTCACCAGTTAGCATGGCTCCTGCCAGTTCCTAGAGCCTCTTTAAAGAGCTTGTACAGCCTTCTGCAGACATGTGGGTCTGTGAGCCTTGAGCTATAAGGATGAACTTTACAATCTTCAACCTGACCCCACTTTATCTGTACACTCAAACTTCTCACTAGTCTCACACTCAGAAACTACTATTAACTCTGAGAAACTCTTCAATCTTCTGTAAATGTTTCAATTCATTTCCCCTTCTCATCTCTCTTTCAGTCAATTCAACTCCTCCTCCAGGGAACAACCCAAGTGTGCTCCAAATACGCCTGGTCCACTATCTCTCATTACTGTGTCGGCAACGTAGAGTTTTCCCAATTGAATGCTGCCTGGCATTGTTAGTTAACTGTCAAGTATATACATTTAGCCAAAGATTATAGGATCAGCATGAATTTCTTTGCAATCATCTTAGCACTCAGCACCTAAAATACACACGGTTAAATTTCATAAAATGTTTGGCAAGTGAGTGGTGTCAATGAGTCATCATCAACGAAAGGTTGCCCAGTTAATAATTCTAATTACTCACTTTTGGATTAGATTACTTAGGTTTTTTTGCTTCACCCTCTTATTTCTAGCCAATTTTACTCAATGGGTATCTACCAAGGATTGGGGAGAATAAAGAAGGGTATAATTTTCTTATGAATTGCTCTAATATAAGGAGCTGGGAGAAGAAAGATTGAAATCAATGGCTAAAATAAGATTATTACATTACCTGGGCTTTCTGGGATCACAATTACCATGGAAAATTTAAAATCAATTGCATGATCATATTTTGACTTCCAAAATCATTATAATATTATAAGTTAATCCTGGATGGCTTCTACTAAGTGAAATGTCAAGATACAATATTAAGTGAGCTATGGGTTTTATTTCATATGCACCTGAATTTAGGCTATCCCTGTTCTGTATGAGAGTTGGCTAAGAAGCTGAATCTTTAAATTCCCTCGGATATCTGTACGGCCGAGAATCTGGGTTAGACAGTTTTCCCTGTTTTGTCTCCAATCTCTGTAGTTTTAGTTGGGGGACCGCCTTGGCAGTGACTTCTAGAGTGGAAACCATCTAGCAGGTTTTAAACGGTTTTGGATTGCTGCCTGGTAATAGTAAAACCCAAAATTAATGAGACAGAACTGATTTAAGAATGATGAGTTTGAAACATACCAGAAGCCCCATATTCACCCTCTTGCCCACTCAATTTAACTCATTTCTGAAGGTCGTTATTATTTTTAAAAATAGCTATTTGTATTATAAATGTTCACAAGACTGATCATTTAATATCAACCCATTTCATTTCCTTTACTTAAGAAAATACTTTGTGACTAATCTTCACAGAGGATTATAAGTGATTTCTGGTCTCTGTCAATTTAGAGCAAATGAACATCCTTAATGCACATTCTACAACTTTGTAATTAGACATCATTTTGAAGTAGTTTTATTTGCTTTTGATGGTGATATCTGCTTATAATATTTAAAAGAAGTCCTTTTACTTGGCACGGTCTTATTAGGAATTCTCTAGAAGCAGGTTTTGCTTATATTTTGTTTTTATTTTTTCCTAGGAAATGTTCAAAACTAAGAATGCTATTTTACCAGTATTCATATTCTACTCTAAAGGGGAGAAAAAAAGGCAAATCCCAGAGGGGAAAAATGCAGAAGGCTCTGCTTGTAGTACAAACAGCTATTTCTGTGTTTCTTTCACAGAAGAATAAGAAGTTTGTGAGAACATTATGCCCATAACCGTGCATTCAAATGAGAGCCTCTAAGTGGCCTTTACAGCGAACCTTTGCAATGAGGCACTGGCTGAATGTAATTCCCCTTCTGGGTGCTCCTCCTCTCTGCTGGTCCCACCTCTTCTCTCCCTGTCATTATTAACTAGTGCCGGTTCAAACTGGCTGGCTCCAGTCTCTGCAGCATCCTTCCTCTCTTTCTCTGGGCTTTTGTTCAAGTTAGAACAGAGCATGGCTTTTTGCTTCCATGCAGCTTGTGCAATTAACATGCAAACTGAAAAACATCAGGGTGTATCATTCAATAACCTATTAATGACCTAATTATCTGAAAAGATAATATTAATCTAAAGCAAATATAACTGCATGTTTACTATTTATTATCATATATATTTGCATTCCATCTATTCTCTCAGTTCTGGTAGTTCAATACCTTTTATCCGTCGGCTAATTATAACTCGTTCTGTACGATTGTTACATTTGCTGTTTATGAAGTCCTACAGAAATATTTATATAAAGAATTTGAAAAGAATCCAAGGAAAGTTCATTCAAATATCCTAACTTTGTTTTTCTACTGGACAGACAGGAAGAGTAAACAGAACAGTCTTGAGTCATCTAACAAAGGGAAAATTGGAAATGTCACTGGCACAGTGACATTATTTTCAGCAATGCACTGGTTTTAGAATCAATTATTTTAAACAATGAATCTGTCCCTTCTGTAACAATACCTGTGGGAAGGAAAACTATTCTAAAGCAATGTCATTACCAAAATTCAAAGGAAATAAAAGCAATTTAAAGCATAGAAATATTGTATTTTGGTGAAATAAAAACTGACATTATGTAATCACACCAAATAGCTGCCACCTCATATTAACTGCCGTTTCCCTTCTAGTGTTGAGGACAAATACACCAACCTGTTACAAACAGAGTTTTGGCCTCAGGCTTCTGTATTTCTTGGAGTGTGCATGATTGTGTGTGTGTCTGTGTGTTGTGGGAGGAAGAAGAGGAACAGAGCAAAGATGAGGGCAATGTGATGGGGTGGGTGACTATTTCAGTCAAGGCTTTAGAACCCCTGTAGATGCTCGTACACACTTGATAAATCTAATGGGATCTAAACCAGCTCAGCGAACTGAACTTGGCCTAACAGCAGGCAACACACACTGGAAAGTGATCTTCTGCCTACATATGTGTTTTGTTTGGCTAGTCCAGTGTTTTCAGTAATTTGAATGTGAATGCCCTGAGGCAGGGCATGTGCTCCATATGTCCCCACTGTCACCACTCTCCATTGCCTTATACTTGTCTACATTTGTACATTTATGTTGTGATTGGCCCCTGAAGGCCTTTGAGTTTGTGACCCTATTTCAGAAGCTAAGATGAGTCCTACGGCCCAACATCTCCAGTGGCCCCTTCCAAAGCCTGCCTCCAAGCTCTTGATGCGTTTCCCTTTCTAATTTAGGAATTTCGTCTCAGAGGCAAATTCACTGTGACCATAGACATGGCAGTGTATTCAAAGGCCCAGTCTATCTGTCCCCAGTGTATACATTTACAACTAAAGGGAGCATTGTACTAAAACTCAGCCAACCCACCTTTGTAGCATCCCTTTACCAGTAATGGACAAACTTCGAGTAAGAAGTAACATCATCAAAATCATGGATGACTCATAAATTTAGAGTAAATGTCAACTACACTTTGCCTTTTAAATTATCTTGGATTCTTAGAGAAAGCTAGAAAATGACACAAATAATGTATTTTCCCTTAGAAATAGTTGGAACACTGAGTAGGCTCCTATATGTCCCCAAATAAAAGCAACTCGTGTTTTGGATAAGACAGAATCAGATTTATCCGAGTCCTTCAAAGACAGTCAATGGAGGGTGGTAGATTCTTAGCCTAGACATTCTTTTCCTGAAATGATTGCCATTCTTTGCTGTTCTGCTAGTCTGCAACAAATCCTAGGAGCTATTTACAGGAACAGTTCTTAAGGAGAAAAAGCATCAACAATGGCATTTTCAAGGCCCAAGGAAAATAAGAATACTAAGTTGCATGCTTGGGAAATATGTTATTTCTGAACTGCATGGAGAGGTGAGGTGAGGTAAGAATGACAGGATCTCTCGACTGTATTGGGAACTCTAAAATGTCATCACTGTTGAAGGATAAGGTAAATGTGTCCAATCTCTCTTAAGCTCTCCGAGAAAAGACTATTGTCTGCTTTTCATGAGGCCCCACAGAAACGGTCTAACTTCAGGATCTTTTGTAAGGATCACATGAGATTAGAATGAGAAAGTACTTAGAAACATGGAAATCACTATTCGAATGTTAGGTATCATTATTATTTTAAAACTAAATGGAAAGAAACGATACTGTTCCACCTGTAGAGCATTCCACCGAAAAGTTGTTTATCAATTCCAAATATTATTCCTAGGTGAACAAAAGAGATTTTTTTCTCTAAATTATTATCGTTTTTTCCACATGCACTTTCATAGTACTTTAATATCCTTGCCATTTAGGGCATTTCATTCACAATAACATTAATCCACAGTATCTCCACAAGGCAGGAAGAAATTCAAATGGCATGGAAAGTAAGCAGTGAGCCTAGAACGGAATCCACATTTCCTGATCTTCAGCTCAGTGTTCCATCTGCTGGGCCCTGGTATTTGAATAATGAACTCAAGTTAACCTTGCTCAAAAATCCATTAATCACAGCAGCAAATCAGAACAAAATGAATAGGTCAATGACAACCAACACCCTAAAACTGCTTTTAAGTGTCGTTCCTCACACAGCAACCTAATTAATCAGAGAAACTCTAATCCATATCTTGTACCTTATCAGAAATGGTCCTCTTCTTTGGCCACTGTATTTTAAGACATAATTCCAAGGCTTAAACTGATGGTATGCTTTTCTTTCATTGCCTTGGTTTAGCTTTGTTTTCTAAGCTGAAAGATTTGAATATGGTCTTCTGTTTGATTTACCAACAAATAAAATACATTACCAATCTCCTCCTGAATTTATTTTAAGTCTACAACCATAGTATTAGAATAACTGATAGTCTTCTACCAGTACAGATTTACAACAGAAAATATAAAGAGACACAAAAGCATGTACATATGTGGGTTGTATTTCTTGTGTCAGTGTCTCAGGCATGTGACAAGAAGAATGAAGGTGAGTTCCTCTGGACATAGTATCTGGGTTGAAAGATAACAAAAATGAATCCTCAAATCACCAACTGTACTTCTCCTACCAATACTGTACATAACAACAATCCCAGAATTATAACTTTCCTCAGCGTGTAGTGATTAATAAAAATCCTATCTGATCAAAGCTATTATTAACAATAAACTGGAATGTGGGCCCCAAGAAGGTAGAGATTTTATATGATTGTCTGCTGTCATAAACCCACATGTTGTGCATAGAACAGTGCCTGGCGTATAATAGATGCTCAATAAAATATCTGTTGCGTGAAAGGGAGTGGGGAATTAAGCAGAGGCTCTGGCTGAAAGAGCAGAGTCACATTATCCAAAGTAGATCACAGAAAGTCTTGACAGAAGTGATCAGTGGGGAAGCTTTTAATAAAATAATATCTCTTTGACATTGAAACATTATCAGTCTGACAGTTATTCTTTCCCTCCAAAAAGCATATGCTTCACTACTTATGGTAGTGTATTAAATTAGTCAATAAATTACAATTCAAAGCCAAGCAGTTCTAAAACTGAGGCAATCTAAGTAAGAATAGCTTCAAGTTGACAAAGTGAATTTTTCAGAGCAATAAGTACCACAACTGGAATGAAAGCCAGTAAATAAAAAGTTGCTTCTGCCCTATCTGACATTAAAAATCACTGAATGACAACTCCAAAAAGTCATTTATTATTTCTCCCTCTTGCTCCAACAGGCTGTCTGGGACTTCCAGTTCGAGATGCACAGTGGCTTCACACAGGAAAGTTCACTCTAAATGCAGACCACTGATAGCATAAAAAAAAAAAGAGAGGCGTGGGAGGAGTAAAAATTACAGCCAGAGTCAAATACAATCAAACATTTTTGTGAACCAGAAATAGAACAAAAATCAAGAGACTGGGCAGGTGCTGAAGTAGTGATCCTGTTGGCCTAAGTGTCTGGAAGTATGCTGAGACATCAGAAATTTTGGCTCCTGTGGAGTAAAGAGAAATGAAAATGTTTCACAAGAGACGGAGGAGTCCAAGTGGCATGTATTGATGCCCCCCCATCTCAACTTCCTAAAAAACGACTGAAACAGTTTCTGTTGACTATTGCCTGTGTTGCCATCTTGGGAAGCTGTGAAGCGGGTAAGTGCAAACACCAATCCAGCCTTCTGACCAGAAACTGAGTCAAGTCATCGTTTGGGTCCAAGACGAGACTGACCACGTCCCCAGCAGTACTTTGTTATTGTAAACCTGAGTTCCAGAAAAGGGGCTCTAAGTTTTGGCTGGAAGCTTCTGAAATACTACTAGACATGAAGATATGATGGAGGGAGAAAAGGAGAAGAGAAGAAGGGAGAAAAGAAAACAAAACAAAAAACCTGCCACTCAAAATGAATTTGCCAACTAATATTTAAGAACACATGAATAAACCTAGTGCAAATAAAAGGTTATCAATAAAATAAACAATTTAAACATAAATGCACTCCAGATAAAATTAATTTCATGAAACAATCTGACAAAGATCTTAAAAGAGTGTTAACATACTTTAAAAAAGTATGTTAACAATGGCCAGAGATTAATAAAGATAAATTTATCAATAAAAATAGCAAAAGTCTATAAAATATAACAGCTGGAAATGAAATAAGAATAAAGAAATATGAAAAAATACAAATCTTCAAATTTAAAAATATAGTTATTGAATTAAAAGATGAAATAAATGGGATAACTTTAAACTGAGATCAAAGAGTGAATTAATGAAAGGGTAGTAAATAGTGAAGAACTCACCCAGAATGCAGCACAGAAAGATGAGCCTAAAAATTATGGAAGAATATTTGAGACAAAGGAAAGTATCCCAACATATCCTCCAGAAAAAGAGAATGAAGGAAATGGTGAAGAAATGCATGATGAGGTAACTGGTGAGAATTTTTCAGAATTAAGGAAAAACATATCACTAGTTGAAGTGCACTCCAAGTACTGAGGAATAAGTAAGAATAAGCCTAGACCTAGATACATTATAATGAAATTGCAGAATCTTAAAAACTACAAGTAGGGGGATACAAATTATCTTCATAAGAATGACAGGCTGATAATCAACCTCTCGCTGGCTACAACAGATGGTAAGAAACAATAAAGTGATATTTTCAAGGTGCCAAGGAAATGTAACTCTTAACCCAGAATTTTATACCCAACCAAACTGTTATTCAAGATTGAGGGCAAGAGATTCATTAAAGTAAATTCTTCTGGAAAAAGAAAATTAAACTCAGCAGGAAGATATAATACTCAAGAAACAATGGTTAGCACAGCAAGTAACTATGTATGACAAAACTTTTATCTATTTAATAAAAAATGATAATTTTTCTTGAAAAAATCTATAAACAACAAAAATTTGCTAAGATTCTTGCTAAATTAGAAAGACAAAAATAATAACTCTAGACATTGTTAAATTTTTTTACAATTAAATATATGTTAAAATTTATCATTAAACCTTAATGCAATCCACAATTTTCAAATTATCAGAGAAAAATAAGAGGCTAAAGAAAACATTATCGAAACAACAGAACACAGGGAAAGAGAAAAATGAAGAAGAAAAGAAAAATGAAAAATATAAAACATGAAATAATACAGAAGTCCATCCAATATATCAGAAATCACAATAAATGTAGATAAATTAAATTCACTTATTAAGAAAGAGGGAGAACACCTGATTTAATTAAAAACTCAAGCTATTAATTGCTTACAAAAATCACATCTAAAACAAAAACACAAAAGAGGCTGAAAATAAAGTAAGAAAAAAGATATACCATACAAATATACTAAAAAGAGCAAGAGGCTACCTTAGCAATAAGAAAATCAGAAAAAAATATAATTTAAAAGAAAAAAAGCATTAAAAAGATATAAAAGGATACCTATAATAGAAAAAAACTATCAAAAACATATGAAAAAATATCAGTGTAATCTTAAAACATGTTTGGCAAAACCTGACAATTAAAAGGAGATAGTGAGAAAAATCCAATCAAAATAAAAATTTAAAACTCTTCTATCAGATACTGATAGATCAAGCAGATAAAAAAATAGTAAGGATGGAAAAGGTTTGAACAGACAAAAAGTTTGGTAACTTAATAGGAAATATTTATAAAAACTGACTATGTACTAAATTCTCCCTAAAATCTCAAGGAATTTTTGAAAATGATGTCATGCATATGACATTTTTGACCCAATACCATTAAATTAGCAATCAACAATAAAAAGTATTAAAAAAAATGTGATTAAAAATTTTTAAAAATTCAATAATCCAGCAATTAACTAAATTTGATCCATAATCCCAAATATCTTGGCCCTAGGAGAAATCAAAAAGGTTGTTTGGCAAAACACTGCAGACATGGCCATTGTCTCTCCCCATCACTTAGAGTGATGATTCACAAAGGTTAAGGTACATAAAAATCTCTTTGGAAATTTATTCCTTATGCAGACTATCACGCTTCATCATGGGAGATTCTAATTCAAAAATTCTGGAATAACTGCATTTTTTACCAGCATTCCAGGTAACTCTGATGGAGATGGCCCTCAAGCTATATTCTGAGAAACACTGCTTCCAGACATAAGACATTTGGACATCTATCTATAAAAGCTCAGGACATCTTCCTAACTGTGGTGAACACATACCATTGGTGTGTATATAGGGGAAAAGGTATAAATTTTGTGCTGCCAACAGAATTAATAACTAAAACAATGACAAAAGACCTATTAAAAAAATCACATGCCCATTTTTTCAGATTTTTTTTTCTGTTGAACATACCGACTATGAATTCCCATAAGTTTCAGGAGCATAATCAATCCCCCCTTTCTATATTAGAGCGCAAAACTCGCCCAAAGAGGTTACAGCTATCCCCCTCAGTCCACTGCTACCAAGCAGGGCTCAGGCTACAGAAATCGGGAGTGGGTGTCCTTGCAGATGCAAAGCCCCAGAACTCCTCCCCCTGAGGAGCAGTGAATAGGACTACTCACTCTAAATTTTTTTTTTAACTGTCCTTGGAGGATTTTAATTCTCCATTTCATATAGATCACTTATTAACTTATAAGGCTGAAAAGTAAAAACATATTTTACAATCAAAGTAAACTCCAGACACTGGACCCCAACAGAATCATCAGAAACGAGGCTCTGCGCATCACTTCCACCCACAGAGCAGAGCTGACACCAGAGCGCTTTCGTGAAGGGGGAGGAGGGCACCCTCAGGAGACACTGAAGAAGCAGAAGTGAAGACCTTAGTCCCCTACTCTGAGCAGCTGAATGGCAGACATCTCAGGGATGCGAGCCAGCATGGAATTGCCAATGGATGACCACAGGGTACCAGACTGAAGATGCCCCTACCTAGCATTCCTAGATGGATTGCTATTACAAGAGTCCCCAAGAACCAAAGTACAGCCACAAGAAAAGGCCAAGCGAGAGCAGAATTGCCAGATTAAGTGTAACATCGCCCAGCAGAATGGGTCTCAATTCAGCTATGATCAGATAGAGTTATATTCCTTACATATCTGTGTGGGTGGACTAAGATTCATACCCTCGACACTCCAGGCAGGATGAACCTAAATAAAACACAGGAGGATTGGAGAGCAGGGCATTTACAGGAAATGGTAAACAGTCTGTCATGGCTAAACAGTTAGGTGAACAAAGCTGAATACTGAAGGCTCTTGAATACCAAATGCAAAAGTTCTGACTTTAAGCTAAAGTGACAGGGAAGCATCACAGGTTTGCAGGCAAAGAAACACATACTCAATACAATTAATGTGGAAAATGTATTTGACAGAGAAGACAGGGGACTGGGAGAACAGTAAGTAGACCGACTCTTGCAATAATCAAAGATACGATTTTCATTGGGTAAAATTGTGTATAAAACTCTAAAGATGATCTGAATGAATCAGCTCCACAAAGCCTTGGCCAAATGAACCTAGTATGTTCTGTCATTTAATCCTCAAAACAAGTCAATACATAGGTCTCATTATTCCCACATTAACATGAGGAAACAGCCTCAACAAAGCTAAGGAACTTCCTCAAGTTCATGCAGAACCATCATCTCCTGCTTAGATAATTGCAAAATGACTTAAACTAGCCTCCCTACTTTCATCCCAGCCCCATATACCTGGATTCACTTCAGAAGTTATAGTGAACCTCTGAAAAGTTAAGTCAGATCAACCCACTCTTCTGTACAAATCCTGCCAATGACTTCCCATCTCATCTGGAGGAAAATTCTACTAGGCCCTCTCACATCTCTCTCTCTTCCTCTGCTACCACTCTCCCCACATTCCACTCAGGCTCTCTTACTGTTTCCAGAACAAATCTCAGGACTATGCTTGCTTTTCCTTTTATCAGGAATATTCTCCCCAGTTACAGGCATGGCATTCTTTCCCACTTCCTTTGGATCCCTGCTCAAATGATACCTTCTCAGAAAGACTTCCTTGGCCTCCCTGTATGAAATAGTTCGGCTTCCACTGCTCTCAATCCTTCTCTAACTGCTTCACACTTTTTCAATGCACTTCATCCCAACCTGGCATGCACCCTTGCCCCTCCCAACCCCTCTACTCCCCACCGACAGCATCAAATATCAACACTACAAGTAAAGGGATTTTGTCTGTTATGTTTACTGCTCTAAACAAAGTCGGGAACAGGGCCTGACACATATGCACTCAAGAAATGATGGAGCTAGGTCTCTAACTCTGATGCAACAAATTTGAAAAATCATGCTTTTTAAATAAACCAACTGATTTCAATCTGAAGTACATTTTAAATGTTGTTATAATCTCTGATAACAGAAATTTGAAACTATCTAAAAATTTGATGGCTAGTATTAATTACTAGCTCTAAAATGCAGAGTGTGATTATTTCTGACATCACTAATAATTCCAGTTTAATTTTATATGTATCATTATTACAAGGGGACCACATATATCAGTGTGAGACCAGCAACGGTGAGACTGTCTTTCACATGCCACTATGAAAATGTTCTCTATACAATGTGGTCATTCTCATCTGCATGTATGTATATGTATATACACCACACACCAATCCTACAGTCTCTGATGATTTTTTGAATATGAAAACTCTTCGCAATACAAATCACTGTTTACTGTTTGTAACACTGCATTCTATTGTGACTTACTATCCTCAACTGTTTACAAACGAGATATACTTGGGGATCTAAACGTTTTTACCTAAGAGGAAAAAATACTGGGGAGAGAAACACTATTTTAAAGGTATCAGTGGAACTTGTAATGAACATTTGATATCAAATAGATTGTGATTTTCTAAATTAAATATCTCTCTCCACAAAATAGTACCCAGAAAAATAGTACTGATCAAAACATTTGGAAGTATTTTCTTTTTTTTTAACAACAAAGCAAGCCCGTCTCCACCAGCGAATAGAGACTGAGTGCAAAAACCTTTCAGCTTAGAAACAAAAACAGAAAAGATGAATAAATATCCACGTGATTCACTGGGGAAAAGGCTTCTGGGCGCTGTGAGAAAGAGAGTTTGGAAAGAGTGCCTCCTAGTGGGTAGACTTACTCAGTGCAGAAGTGACGAGATGGAAAAGTACCTTTTACATGAAAACGAAATGGGGTATTTGGGAAATCATACCATTGAGGAAAAAAATTCACAGCCTTACAAACTCATTTCCTAGCAAGTCACCACTTCCTTGAATTCTCTCACCTGCTAAAATGATTACATACAGATTTATCCACAAGGAAAATAAGCTAAACTGCCCAGCAATGCTTGAGAAATCCTTTCTAGCAAGTGGAAAATTTATAACAGTTTTATGTGAGGAAGGAAAATAAAAAAGTGAGTAAAGTAAAAACATAAAGGTGGAGTCCTTCATGGTTCTCCATGCTTTGTACCTCTGCTCCTATGGATGACTTATTTTATGACCACTAAACATTCAGTTAAGTTTTAAGATTTCAGGTGCCCAAACTTAGATTAGCAACAAATTGCGAATGATTCTTCTGAGTCAATATACAGCAAAGGATTTTCAAGCATATGCTTGTCCAGAGATAGGTATTCCATATCTGTCCAGCAGCTAGGAAACATACTTATGGACTAATCAAAGAATAATGGACAATTATTAAAATATTTCTCTTAAGAAATTGTGTTGTCAATTTTGTCACGTTTGTTGAGTCATACTCTACTTTCCATACTTCATCTATATAAAATTTAGCACAAAAGCACTGATGATAGCAAAAAGTTATTCTTTTCTTACAATTTGTGATTTTAAGAGAGTTACTAACTTCTAAGTAGAATTGTATTACTTCTAGGAAAGCAAACATTTGTGCCTAGTGAAATTTATCAATTTGGGCAGCAATACAAGAACGGAACTAGGAAAAGAAATTTGTTTTACAGAAGCTCCATTAAGTGAGCTAGACACATTCTTCGATAAACGACTAAACTTTTTGGATAAGTGATCCCTTTCATATCGCCCCTCTACTCTGAATCTTCACTCTCTCCCCATCCATGGTAAAATTACAAGCTTCTCTGATGCCTGGCCTTTGCTTAGCTCTTGCTGACCAGTCCAATCTCATCTCCCATTTCTGCCTAACTTTGCTTTACACTCTAGTCATCTAAACTGTTATTTGATCCTCTTTCCCCATCAACACATGACATATTCCATGAGAACTATCTGCTTTTGCCAATGCTACTGGCTCTACCTGGACACATTCCAGTAAGTATCACCTCTCCTCCTCCTCCTTCACTTCACCCATCAAAAGTCTACTAATCCTTCAAAGCTCAGCTCAGATGTCATCTATTTCAAGTCACCTTGAAATGAACGAAGTGGCCCCTTCTCTTCGCTCTCATGGCACGTGTTTATAAGTCTTATCTTAGCACTGACATCCTGTCCTAAAACCATCTTGTTAGGTTTCTCCTTCTTAAAGTCAGGCACTGTTCATCCCTCACTCCCAGCTCCATGCGTGACCCATAGCAGACACTCTGCAAGTTTAACTGACCTGATTAGTCTATGTTATATAGGTTCTCTCACTGTGAGAGAGATTTCTTTAAAACCCAGGTAAAATTATTGTTACTAGACTTGAAACCACAGTCTTTTCTCACTTCCATTAAAGAAAGTTATTTATAAAAATGTAAGACTAAGTTGAGTTAGGGCAATAAAAAATCATCACATAAGCAAAGGAGAATTATAGTTCCCACTCAAAAATTTGGACTCATGTAAATCTAGAAATAATTCTCTAATATTTAAAAATTAAAAGTTTGGCTAACATCAGCATTTAGCCACTTTTCATTCAGTTACAAAGAAAAACCACACACAACACAATACTACTGCATTTACATGAATTCACATATTAAACACTGAGTTATAAAAATCTATGTACAAAACCACCAGAACAATGAGAAATATAATACCATTTGGTCATTATGAATTTAGAAGATTGTGTAAGAATGTTTCTGGACAATTAAGTTCACAATGAAAACAATTTTTTTCTTGAAGTTGGCAGTCCCATTCACTTTATTTGTTTATTTTTTAGTCAGAGTTTGCAAAAGGACTCATCACATGCTTCTAGCAACATATTAATTTTGTTAGACCAACACAGAAAGTCAATATCGGTATCAGTGTATCTAATGAGGAAGTTGTACATCTGACCCTATAGTTCAGGAAGCTGTTGCATCAAGAATCACACCATGATCTGTCCTTAAAACAGTGCTAAGACACGTGTTTCTCTGCCAAAGACTTTTAGACAAACCACACTAAAGAAAAATGAAACAAACAACAAAAGAAGTTTTAACAGGTCAGTCCATTCAAATGAAAATCTCAACACCCGTGGCTGAATTGAATGCATATTTAAATATAGATAGCCACTTTAAATTCATCTGTTATAAAGCAGAATATGGATGAACAAATAAGCTAAAGTATAAACTCAAATACAAATCTTCTTTAAAAATGATTTCTTAATGTTTTTGTAGTCCATAGTCATCAACGTACTTTCCTTAACATTGTACAGAAAAGAATACATATATATCTGTATATTAGACAATAACTTAAATATATTCAATGCAGTTTAATCCATATTGGACCAATTGATGACCAAAAGCTATTTAGAGAAGATCTGTCTAATCATAAATTGCAAAATAAAAAGATCAATACTAATAGCACCTTTTAACTTCCAAGTTGTTCTATATAGAACCACACACGCACATATACATATATATATGTACATATATATTTCAGTATATATTTAAATTTTAGATTATGCTTACCTTTACATACTCTTTTTTTAAAAAAACAATTCCTTTTAAATTGAATTCATGGGAAATCTATAACTTATGATGGAATTTTATAGTATATATTAAAATTAGAGGCAATTTCTGTCATTAAAAACATATATTATCTTTTATATACAACATACTAGATCTTACTCTAACATTTGTTTATGAAAATATCCTTTTCTCTAATGGTCCCTTTATAGGCATGACAAAAAATTATGAGCATAAACTGCAATTTATTCTATCCAATCTATGTGATACATACATGAAATGCTCACAAGTTTAAATGGACATGGTTTGGGAGGGGCAAAAAATGCATCTACTTCTTATGGAGATAATTTATTTGGTTGGTTTAGTGCTGAAAACATCCAAATTCCAAGCATGATTCCTTATGACTGTTTATCTACAGAGAATACAAGATAAAATACAAATCTGGTCACTTAGTATAAATCTACTGACAGCTACTATGCAGCAGATGCTCTATGAGGACTCCAAATTTAACGAGACGCAGTTCCTGCATGAGGAACTTAAGGTCTACAGGAGACAATGCATCAAGAACCAAAGTATATCTATACTATTTCTAAAGCCCAAGCTCCAGCGGTATCAGATCAGTTGGGAGCTAGTCACAAAAGCAGATGCTGATTCAGTACGTCAGGCTGGGCCCAATATTCTGCATTCTAGCAAATTTCCAACTGACACCAGCGCTGCCAGTCTGCAGACCACATCTTGAGGACATACAGCTATGAAAATACATAACATGGTTAGGTGACAATGAGCTAGCAAAAGTATTCAAAGTATAGAAATGTGGAAAGAGTGCCAGGAGACAAAGTCGGAGACCAGGTTGTGACTATTCCATACATCTGTCACGCATCATGGAGTTTATCCCATAAGCACTGTAGAGACCCCAGAGGGATACTAGACTCTTCTAAAATTTCCTTTTTATTGAATACGTTTGATATATAACATTGTGTAAATTTGAGGTGTACATGTTAATTTGATACATTTATATATTATAATATCATCGCCATTGTAGAGATATCTAGCCCCTCTATCATATTACATGATTATCTTTCCTTTTTAGCAGTTGAAGTTTTAGTCTCTTAGCAACTTTGATGATCACAGTACAATATTGTTGTCTTTATTCACTATACTGTGCATTAGACTTTTTTATTTTCTTGAAAGGAAATAATAGAACACCAACATTTTAGAAAGATAATTTTGACATTAGCATGGGGAATGGATTGGAAGAAAGAAACATAACTAGCAAAAGGTTATTTTAAACAGTTTAAGAAGAGATGTTGAAGGCTTGGACTGCAGTAGTGGCATTTAAATGAGGTCAGGAAGGGAAGCCCTCGAAAGACATTTACGAAGCTACGTGTGGCACAGACATGGGACTATCCACCAAAATCCATTCTCCTAGGTTTTTGTGTATAGAATTGTGGCCAGGGGGTGGCTGCCCACTTAAAGATGGTGTTTCTTGGATCTCTTACAGCCAGTAGAACGTGAACAGAAGTGATACTACTTAGGACTTGCTTAAGAGTCAATTTTTGACCCTGGACTTCCACTATACTCCCTCCCACTGGCTGGAATGGTGACCCTGGAAATAATGTGTTGAAAATGGAAGAGCTGGGGCTGGCTCCGTGGCCGAGTGCTTAAGTTTGCGCGCTCCGCTGTGGCAGCCCAGGGTTCGGATCCTGGGCACGGACGTGGCACCGCTCGTCAGGCCACGTTGAGGTGGCGTCCCACATCCCACAACTAGAAGGACCTGCAACTAAGATATACAACTATGTACAGGGGGGTGTGGGGAGATAAAGCAGAAAAAAAAAAAAAAAAAAGATTGGCAACAGTTGTTAGCTCAGGCGCCAATCTTAAAAAAAAAAAAAAAAAAAGAAAGAAAATGGAAGAGCTATTGCAGTCTGAGTCTCCAAACGGCTGTCCATTCACCGTGGCACTCACCTCAGACTGTTGTACGAGAAAAAGCAAGATAAAACTCCACTGGCTTACATCTTACTTATTATGCTTATGTATTATTATGTGTCTGTATATGTACATTATATATATACAAAAGTTCCTGTTCCATCAGTTTAGTTTTCACTTTTAGCCCCTACAGGATTTACTGATTTAAGTAGTTGTGAAAAGTAAAGAACACTCGGATTTCAGAATGACTAAATTTAACAGAGCAGACCACACAATTGAAGGTGTGCCCTTATTCAAATTAAAGAAAAGCAGAAGAAATTGCAGGTCTAGGGCGAAGATAACGAGCTCACTTTTTGAGGGATGAAGCCTACGGTACTTGCAGGTGGTGCTGTTGCAGGTATCCAGCAGGGTTTTAGACAAATAGGCCTGGATCTCAGGAGAATACAAGAGCTTCGCAGATGCCAAGTGAGGTGAGGAATGCACAGGGAGATGCCACGCAGTAAGAAGAGAAGGTTGTCAGTTATAGGACCCCGGGAACAAAACCAAGGCAGGAGGAGGCCCTAACCAAAGAGGAGGAGGAGGGAGAGGAACAGTGAGAGCAAATGAGTCTAGTGTCACAGAAGCTAAAAAAAAAAAGGATGGATCTCATAAAAATAAAGTCAAGTGAAAAATACAAAAACAGGTGCTAAAGAACACACACAATCACACATCACGGTATCATTTATATAAAGGTTAAAAACATACAAAAAATATGACATAGGACATATTGCCCAGGAGTACACACATATAGAACAAAAGTATACAAAATGCATGAGAATAGTAAACACCAAGTTTTGGATAATGGTTACACTTCCGTTTGGTCAGGGAGGAAATTACAATCAGGGAGGAACACACAAGAAACTTGAACTTTGTTGATAACGTTTTATTTATTACCCTGGGAGCACAGGAGGGCTCACAGTTTTAATTGTTTTCATAATAAAATTTTGAAATTAATTAAAATGCTAAAAAAAAAGAGCATTTCACAAAGTAGAATGTGGTAACCAGTATCAAAGAAAGATGAGAAATGGGAAAATAACAATGGATCTGGCAGGCAGCAGTTCGTTAATGACATTATATGAGGAATTTTTGTAAGTACAGAACTTGGATTAGATTTTTTAAAAATTAAAGGAGTAGAATTCCATGTTTACATTTTGAGCATTAACTACACTATTTCCGTTGAGCTATTCACTTTATAAGAGACTGTACAATTGTTTTACAATGAAAAAAAGTAAACATTCTGTTTTCTGCAATAATTAGAGGAAAAGATACCAATGAGATGATAATTTCTCCAGTTCATCTAATAAAACATAAATTTCTTGATTAGCTTAGCTCATTATAGGAATAAACTATAAAATGTTAATTATTCCCCATTAGCATATTAAAAATGTCTTATATCTGATAAAATTTTACAAATTCTAGGGGGAAGCTGAATTTAGAATAATGGAAAATAAAAATTGACTCTGAAGAGAACAAAGATCTTTTATTCAGGAAGCCAACAAACTATTTTCAAGAGTATTGCAAAATAATCCTCTTTCAAAATATTTTTCCTAGGGCCGGCCTGGTGGTGCAGCTGGTGGGTTTCCACATTCCACTTCGGCGGCCTGGGGTTCGCCGGTTTGGATCCTGGGTGAGGACCTACCTACCACTTGTGAAGCCATTGTGTGGCAGGTGTCCCACAAAGAAAGTAGAGGAAGATGGGCACAGATGTTAGCTCAGGGCCAGTCTTTCTCAGCAAAAAGAGGAGGATTGGCAGCAGATGTTAGCTCAGGGCTAACCTTCCGCAAAACAAAAAATTTTTTTCCTATTTATTCCAGCAGTGATGAGATCTCAAGCTATTGTCTGTGTTTCCTTTAGTGGAACTAAGCTCGAAGCTTAAGCTAAACCTCACCTGAATCACAGATAAATAACTGTAGTGATATTTTAGCAAAGAAAGAGATTACTTTGAGGCAAAACTTTAATTTTTCAAACTCCAATTGTTTTTCCTCTCATTTAAAATAATAATCACTACAAGATCCTGGTAAAATAAAAGAAAGTGAACTACTAATTTGAATTTGCAGTAACAGCATTTTCTACACATCAATTACAAATCCCAATATTATATTCTCTTAGCGACTTCATTCTGAAATCTCCAATCCATGTAAATATTATCTCTCTATGACTGGGAAAGACTTCCTATTTTACCTATTGTCCAGGGATATAGAGACACTGTTGAGAAGGATATATGAGACGAAATATATGAGGAACAAGGGTGCAGATTTGGACAAAAAAAAAATGATTGGACCAAATGAGTTCTAGGGTCCTTCACGATTCTCTCATTCTAAACAGGAGTGATAGGAAGGATGCTATCAGTAGCTAGGAAACATTAAAAACTGGAAAAAGAGGTTTAAATTTGATATCTGGGGTAGTGGGGAGTTCACAGTACTTTATGTGTAGCCAGAAAACCAAAGGATGGTCTTTTAATAGGCAAATTTAAACAAAAAAGCTTTTAGAGAAATTTAACTCAAACTTTACGTATGAAACAATGAGTTTTCTGCCAGCTTTAACAGATAAATATGAATTTTTGTGGTCCTTGCAGGTCCTCCTCAAAGCCCTATGCTGCTATAGATGAAAGACCTAAGCAAAGGCCTGGGCACTGGAATCCACCTAGAAAGAAAATGTTTTTATGCTTGTACGAAGTCAATGCGTGACAACGTCTGGAATCAGTCAAATAAAATGATTAGGGAAATGGAAGAGGTGCTGCAGTGATTGCCTGACCAAGTCAGTCCTTAAGACTCAAGAGAAGAAGGCTGAGAAGAGATAGGATCAAGGACTATGCAATCATAAAGATGGACAGGATAAGCACAAATAGAAACTGAGAACTGGAGGGCATCCGGAAGGTCTTAATGATCCACTTTAAAATAAACACTATTTATTTTTTTCTAAATCAAATATAGCAAACTTCTGGAGAAGCTTATATTAAGGCACAAAAAAGTGGTTATGGAAAATAACAGATCTACAGAAATTAATGGAACGCAACAATAAGGAGCAGTGACTATGTTGGGAAATGTGTCTTGTTGCCTAAGGTTGCCAAAATGGGCTGGGATTAGTATGTTTACACACAATATATATCCTGAAATCCCCATCAGTGAAAGATGTACTAGGCAGGGAGGTCCAGTGGTATGACCTAGGGGCAGATTGATTAGGTCCCTGGGTTATTCTGAATAACAAATTTTTAAACTGTGAAGAGACGTAAGTAAGGGATCATTTGAGAACCTGGTGGCTGGTATATGTATGTTCCACTGACTAAGCAGTGAAGAGAGGGAAGCCTTGGCTATAGTAATATTCAAACTGGAAATGTAAAAGAATGGTTTAAATTATCATTGTGGAGTGAAAAATACCAAGGATGAGCCTCTACATGTGCTAGATACTGTGTAAAATATTTACATACAGATATCTTATTTAATCTCCATAACAACCCTACAAACTTGTTATTGTTATATATATTTTATTACTATTATTTTCTTTGGTGAGGAAGATTAGCCCTGAGCTAACATCTGTGCCAATCTTCCTCTATTCCATACGTGGGATGCCTCCACGGCATGGCTGATGAGTGGAGTAGGTCTGCGCCTGGGACCCGAACCCAGGCTGCCGAAGCGGAGCGTGCAGAACTTTAAACACTCAGCTACGGGGTTGGCCCTATATTTTAAAGACCAAAAAACCAATGCACATAGACATCAAGAAACAGCTGTCCAAAGTCATAAAAATAGTAGCCAGTGGGGCTGGATTTCAAACTTAGATTTAGCTACATTCAAAATCCACAGTCTTTCCACTAATCTTTGTACCTAACTGTCATACTGAACTTGGTGACTCAAGGACATGAAAGTCACAAGAGATAAAATCATTGAAAACAGCCTGAAGATTAAAATTTAGTGATGTGGGGGCTGGCCCGGTGGTGCAGTGGCTAAGTTCGCAGGTTCCACTTCAGTGGCCTGGGATTTGCCAGTTCAGATCCCAGGTGCAGACCTACACACCACTTGTCAAGCCACACTGTGGCAGGCATCCCACATATAAAGTAGAGGAAGATGGGCACGGATGTTAGCTCAGGGCCAGTCTTCCTCAGCAAAAAGAGGAGGATTGGAGGCAGATGTTAGCCCAGGGCTAACCTTCCTCAAGGAAAAAAAAAGCTTAGTGATGTGGATGTTAATAAAAGAGAACTGCCATCTGAGAAATAGATGTTTAGATCCACTCTCTCTGGACCTGGGCCTTCTTTCAGTCTAGTAGACGTGGCCACTACAGGCTTCCTGAAAAGCAAGGAAGGTTTTTGGAGGATCATTAGAACCAGAGCTGTTCCAAAACTCTGGGACTACTTCCTGCAAGAATTAGCACCTTCCACACCACCAGAATGGGCTGATCCAGCACCCAAACCACAGGATCTCTGTAAGCCAAACAGCCTTACAAAGCCCACTTAGATGTTCGATTCCAAGAGCTGGGAGGATACTCTGGGATCTGAAACACCTCAGTCAAATTCCAGCTTCTGCTCTTACTGGTTGTATAACCTGGAACTAGGTGTTCATCCCCTCCATGCTCAGCTTCCTCATCTGAAAAATGGAACAGTGAAATACATCTTCCTAAGAGCTATGATGAGGATTAAACCAAATAAGGCAGAGAAAGTACTCAGCATAGTAAATACCTTGCAAATGCTCCTTTTACAAAAATGATGATGATGATAAAAATGATAGGGAATAGGAGGAGGAAGAATAGGAGGAGTTCACTTAAAAGTTCAGAGATATCCTCTGGGCATCTGCATTTCTAGGTATTTGTTAGCTAAGAGCCTACTTTCTGCTTGGAAGCATGCTTTCTATAGTCTAGGGGGAATAAACAACATAAGATGAGATGCTCTGGCTCGTTTGTTCTTTGAAGACAAGAAGTTTGTCCTCTCAATTACAGACCTTATCAGGTTTAAAATTCATTTCCCCAGCAGTGTGTCAGAGTCAGAGCTTGAGATAAACCATAAGAATGTGAAGCAGGTTACACCTGTTCGTTTTGTTTTGATTCACCAGTCCTGTTTGCTTATTTTGACTATTCCAACTGCTAACACATGGTTGGCATAAACCGTCTTAGTTAATTTTCATCCATTCTCGGTTGCTGTAGGTTATTTACATTCTTAAAATTTTTGTTGGTAATGATTTAGAAAGTCACTTTTAAATAAGAATAACCTACTTGTATCTCCCTGATTATAGGCATGGCACCATTCACATCCCCCTACTTCCAGGCAGCTGCCCATGGCTCTATTTATAAATGTAGCTATTTGCAGCATCTTGCCCCTCTTCTCATTTTTGGAGTCCTGAAAATAGGGAAGATTTAAAATGTGCCTAGTAAATGATAACTCCCAATTCCAGGAACGTTGTGGAGAAACAAGCACTCACTGCTGACAGTATGGTGATTGCTACATCCCTTAGGAAAACAATGTGGCAACCATGAATGGCAACGTTTGTTCACTCTCTTTGATATGGTCTGGATATGATCCAACAGAAATTAAATGCTGCTGCACCATTGTTTTCTACTGATTTACAAATGAAACATTCAACATTGTAAGAATGATTTAACAAATTATTCTTATACACAATACACAAATATATAGATATTCTAATGAAAAATTTGCAGACTATGGAAAAGCATTGAAAATATTTGCTATAACATTAAATAAAATAGAATATATAAATAGAAGATAAAATAACATGTACATTGTGGTTGAAACTATATGAAACATTGGTTCTTCACCTGGGAGGCCCATGAGATCACCTGCAGAGCTTACTAAAAATTTAAATGCCTAGGCTCCACCACAAAAGGGGTCTATCAATTGATCTGTTGGTGGTGGGATTGTTGAAAATGTACACTTCCTTCAGATTTTATTTAGTGGAACCTCCTGGAAACACTACAAAGAAGCCAAGATTCTCTGCTTATACCCATCTAAACCACAACCCATCACCCCAAATATAAGAGAATCAAAATGTTCGAGACATGAAAGTATGAACAAATGATACTGTTAAGTACGGGCAGAAGCCGTATCGTGAGATTCTAAATGTTTACACATATGAATTATGAAATTCTGAACTATTAGCTATGTGTGTATTTATGAGTAAAATCAACCAATTTGCTCTTTTGAAGTTTATTTTGTTAATTTCCCCATCTGAGGATGAAGCACACCCACACAGCACACTGTATTAAGGGCAAGGCCTGTGATCAGGAGGCTGCGTTCCTCCTCCCCAGGGCAGCCCAGTGGGCGTGGGGGAGGGTCCTCTCAACCACAGGCCAGCCAACAGCCCCCAGTGGGCAGCACATAGATAACAGCAGCTAATTTTAGAACTCCATGTGTATTTTTTGTTCCCACCTCTTTTTCTCCCAATCTCACAGTCAGCGGTTCATTTTTGCAGAACGCTTTTGCATTCCTAAAAGAGTTTAGCCTTCAGACACAATGGAAAAACAAACAAACAAGGTCATGGGACCTCATCATGATCAGTTCATGTGACTCTTCCTCCGATTTCTGACCAAAGGTTACAGAGATTAATAAGTAATACCAAAGTCAAGGAAATTAAATAACCACTGAATTCTTAAGCCAAGCTCCATAGTCACTCAACAAAACAAATTTCAAAATAATTATTTAACATCAAGATCTTTTTAAACCAGGATATTGATTATTTTTAACTTTTTATTTGTTGTTTTAAAATGATAAATAATACCATACAACAAATAATTAAAAATAAGTTACCCGAAACTACATCTGAATATACTAATTTTCCTAAGATTACTTTAAGAATGCTGTCTTGATAAGTTAGTATTTTCTAGGTAACAATTCCCACAAATTAATAATAATGAATATTAAAAAGAAAGTTTATGTTTAAATTTCTCAGTTATAAAAAAGAAAAAGAAAAAATGACAAACATTACAATTCATCCAGTCTTGAGAAGAGCACACAGACAAGAGACTGTAAAATCTCTTTTTCGTAAATGTTCCAACAGTTATTTAGAGAATTCGTCTCTTAAGAGATCTTGAAGGTAATTAAAATACCATGATTATATGAATACTGTTAATAGAAAAGGTTTCTTGAAAAACAGGCTGTTTTTGTTTTTGTTGTTGTTAACTAAACTTAGCTGGTAGATTTAAAGGTCTGTTTAAAGATTATTAACCACTTGACCTATAAACTTAATGAAAAGGATCTAGCAGCTGCTGCTAAGTGAAAATCAATGAGAAATGAGGGAAATATCTTTTATTAAAGGTTAATTATTAGAAAAAAATCATACAAACTTTTACTTACATAATTTTTAGTAATACACTTGTATAGTTATGCTTCACTAAGCATAATATCCAAATTCTTTGGTCTGGAATTAAGGACCAATTTATCACCACTTAACAGTTGTGTGACCTCAGACAAGCTAAAATAAACTCTCTGAGCCTCAGGTTTGTCATTTTTAAAATAGGGACAGTAAGAGTAGCTCGCTCAAAGATTTGTTGTGAGGATTCAATGAGATGGTCTCCATGAAAGGTTAAGCACAGCGGCTGACACACAGCAAAGCTTCAGTGAAGGCTGGTGCTATTATGCAGCTAAGCCCGGATCCATTACAAAAGCCCCACCCACTACTGCATACACTGAACAAAGGAGTAGATTTTCACTGTCAAAGTAACCATGCCAAGAGGGTCTTATTAAATCTTTAAAATTCATATCATGGTGACAAAACATTAAAGCATAATATTGACCTGCAAAGATTTATGATGCTGAGGCAGGACAAGAGTATCACGTATCTGTGAACAACTAATTATAAATATTTTCAGATAAAATGAACACGTGCATCCTGAAAGTGCCTTTTGGTTGGCTTGGTTTTCCCTGTGGACCATCAGGTGGAACTCATTTCAGAATGAGGTTCTGGAGAGAGGAAGCTTGCCCTTTGTGATTATATTTAGAAAACTACCCTGCAATGGGAAGAGATGCATGAATTGTGATAAATGGGGCTTCTAAGGCACAGAGTTGAAAAATTCTGAATGGAGGATACTGAGGTTTCCTTGTCAAAGTTAAATTTCCTGCAGTCAAGAAAAAACAAAACCTGAAGACATTTCTTCAAATTTTATTTTAATCTTAATATTATTAAAGGCATTTTACAATTCATATGTATATCAGTCATTAAATCCAAAACTATTTTTATGCTTATAGAAGTAAAACTCCTATTAATTGGTTTGATAACTTCTACCAAACCATAAAAATAAGAACTTCTTACTAAGAAAATGGTAAATATTGATATAACACAGTAATGATAGTAAAAAGTCCTCAAGTTTAGGCTTCTGCTTTGGGCTAGGAGTGAAATTCATAGAACTGCTGATTCTCTGATTGCTAGTGTAACTGCTGCTGCTGTGAGAGACGACACTTCCGGTCCAGAGGTGGATCCAGATAAAGGCAGACTGCTCCTATTCCACCCCCAGAAATAACTGATTCCTGAGAAGGCACTGGCCATTCATTTCTGCGTCTAGAATGCAAATCATTTGCCTGGGCCCAAATTACCCAGGCAAAAACACAAACTCCTAGTTGAGCGTGGCACATCATTTTACAGTGAGTCTGTCAATGATCAGAAACACATGCGTGTTTTATTAACCTAGAATGGGGTTAAGGGAGGACAGGACACAGAGGTTCAGGCATGGCCTCTGGAGCAGAGCTACTACTAAGCGGTTTAACAGATGTTTGACCTCAGGAAAGCTAAATTCTTTGTGCCTCAACGTCTTCCTCTGAAAACGGCAAATAAGTACCTACTCATAGGGTAATTGTGAGGACGAGATAAATTAATATAGAGAGAGATATAAAGGGCTTTGAACAGTGCCTAATTAATAAACCATTAATATGATTGCTAACAATACATGTGTGACTATTCCAATTCTCTTCAATACATATAGGAATGGCCCCCCTTCGATTTTAGGGTTTGCTTCTGAACTATTTTTTTTTATTCAATTCAACCTAGAACAAAGTTTTTCAAGCCCTACTATGTTTATCTATTTTTCATACTGTCTAAACCTGGAGGGTTAAGGAGAATAAAAATATGTTTCAAATTGAAACATCAAAGTCCCAAATGTCTACTATACAGAAATAAATATGGACATATAGGTTGGAGAACTGGAGTTAATTAACTTTGAGCAAAAGATGATGCCGGCAGAGGGCCAAGAGAAATGCTTGGTGCTGTCATTTAGTTGTAATGACAAATGTCATAAAGGCCACTCGGGCCTCAAGGCGACTCAGGTCCTCCTATTTGGCTGCTTCTCTTCTTCCTTCATTACAAGGGGACCTGATATCAGCACTATGACAGGCTTTCTGTTTTTTACCACTGGTCTTTTTGAGAAGTTAATTATCTCCTAAAATATCCCTGTTAGCAAGGTTCTCTCTAGTCTCTCCATAATCATAATGACAATAATAACAGCTTTTATTTATGAAGTATTTACCACGTATCAGGCACCTTCTTGAGGCATTTATATGCTTTTTTGCATTTTATGCTCATAACTCCCTGAGATTGGCTCATTAAGTCA
This sequence comes from Equus quagga, assembly GCF_021613505.1. Taxonomy (NCBI): domain Eukaryota; kingdom Metazoa; phylum Chordata; class Mammalia; order Perissodactyla; family Equidae; genus Equus; species Equus quagga. The sequence goes on from NC_060273.1 coordinate 118,727,162, forward strand.
ACTGCCCACATCATGCAGCTCAGAACCGGCAGAGCCAGCATTTGAACCCAGGCGGTCGCACTGCAGACTCAGGACTGTGATCATTACGGGTCTGCCCACCAGGAGACTCTGCAACTGTTCTCTTACACATAGTGTGTCCTCAACCCAAGTACTGGAAGACACTTTTTGTGGGACTTGGGATAGTTCTCACTTTAAATAACTTCCTGAGAAAGGAAAAGTCTATAACATTGTTTCTGATCCCAAAAAGTTTATACTCTTTTGGAGATGCAGAAAGCTAAGAAGGCAGAGGCCAAAATAAATACACAAATAAAGGGGGAAATATTATGTCTTTAACATTTAATATTTCTTATTTGAAATTCAGCTGCAATGTTATTAAAACTACCAATGTAACAAATGAGAAGTTTCAAGGTCAACTTTTGTGTGATTCATTCTATATATTTTATATTAATAAAAATTACCACAAGCTAAAATAAACTTTATTCTCTTTCTAGGTAAACCAGTATGTGAAACAATCGGTAGATCAATTTTTTGGTGTCTATGGAAATGTTAAGAGAACGAATCCAAATCATACCTTTTAGTGGATTTTAAACAAACAAAGGTGACTGATCATGGATTCAGCACGTGAGGCCTGGATAGGAACGTTTCGACCAAAAGACAAACTGGTGTTTCCTAATGTTTATAGAATACGAAAGAGTTCAAAGGCTAAAGGCCTAGTTGTCTGTCTGGAAGGGTTACGATGTTGTCAATAGATGAAAGAACTAACCTGAGTTAAAAATAGAATTCCCATTATGCCGTACTCCCTTTTCCTGAACAACTTCACTTAAAAATAGAACCACGCTGATTTTACAGCCATAGTTACTTTCCTTGGTAAACCCCCCAAATGTGTTTAAGACATTGCAGTTCTCTATTACAACTCCTTTATTAGGTTTATTTGTAGAACAGGCAGAAAACACATTAACTGGAACTCTGTTTTCCAATATTAAATAAAATACGGCTCCTATTTAGTGAATATAAGGATCATCTCAGACTAAGTTAGTGTTATCCTTCTTTCTCTTGTGAAATTCAAATATCTGACCAAAATCATAACAGGAATAGATAAGAACACTGACCAAAGAACTTGCCATCACCATTGTCAAAACACAAATTCTCATAAAAAATTAGAATTTCAGTCGGTAGTCAGATTCTTGCTATTAAATATAAAAGTAAAATGGTGATAAGTGTATATATATATATATGTATATGTATGCATGCATGTATATACAGCCCTAAGAAGATTCTTGCCAAGAAACTTCAGATTGAAGCTAATACTTATGATGCAATCACACGTCATCACAGCTTATATTTATAGTCCTAATCCAAGCCCTTCCTCAGCTTAGAGCAAAAATCAAGCCCTTCCTCAACTTAGAGCAAAAATCAAAAAAAACATATATTTGTATACAAAAGTATACATATAAGTATATAAAAGTATGTATGTATATCTATATAGAGAGAGGAGATAAATATATCCTCTCCTTCAAAAATTAATTGGTTTACATAAACCAATACTGAGCAATCAGGAAAATGGTAGACAATTTAATTTTCCAACAGAACTGAATTCTTTCCTAAAAAATTCTTTTGAGTTATGATTTCAAATGAGAACCTAATTATTAAATAAATGGCATTCCCTATTCAACCTCTTCAGAATAAACTTCAGGAAAGTCTAAATTCATACTGTCACTCCCAGAATGAAGCCACGCCCCACCAGGAGGATCTGTGGTCTCCAAACATTTTCAATCAGATGACCACAGAATAAATCCAATCAGTAAAAAAAGTTTTTGATCATGTACTTAAATTACGAATATTATTTATGTGTAGAATATATACATCTATTCTCAGAATTAAATACATATATTACTAACCATGGGGAAAAGTGGAAATTCTAAAGCTTGAGTGAAACAAACACTATTTTTAAATGATAATACCATAGTCACAGTGCTTATTATTTCAAAGTAGACTATACACTTAGGATGAGGTTCTTCATCAAAGATATTTGTATATATCTACCATTCTAATCGTCCTGGAACTTACCAGTTTTAGTTGGTGGGATTTCTGTTACGCCTGACTAAAATACCAATGGTTTTTGCTCTAAGTGTAGTTAAGGAAGAGTTCGTATTAGGAGGATAAGCAACAGCTTCAACGTGTGATTGCATCATGGGTACGAGCTTCAATCTGCAGGCTCTTGGCAAAAATCTTTTTAAGACACTTGATCATTTTGTGAGTGCTGTTTTCGTTAAAGCTAGAAACACAATCTGTAAATCTAGGCACATATCAACTGCAAAACCTCAAATATGCTGACAGTGAATAAACAGGCAAGGTTCCCACTGTCAACCCTTCCAGGTGGTGGAGTCCAGACTCTTCCCTCCGGAAACCTGCTACCACACTTGATATGTGACCATCTGGCATACAGAATAACTTGGGTCAATCTATAATTTAAATAACTGTATTTTTTATTTTAAATATTCGTACTTTTCATTTCTTTTGTATTTTAAATAATTGTATTCTTTAAAAAAGTTCTTTAAGGTAATAACATATTGAACCAATAATCATTATAATAATTTCCTTCCACAGCCCAATAGATTATCCTATGTATTTTTGAGGTCCAAACTCCCCACTTTGAAGACCACTGGCATAGAGAATGAAATAAAAACTTCATGCTGTCTTGAAAATTCCTTCATAGCCCAGCTTTATCCTGTTTTTTTCAGTATCTCCACAAATATTTTTCAGTATTCCCACAAATGAATCTTTCATGGCAAACAAGCTGGTTGTTAAGACAGAACAAGAAGCTGGGCAGGAAACTGAGACCACAATATTCTCTGGTTGGAAATGTAGTCTGTGCAGTAGGTCACCAACCAGATAGATAGTAAGCCAGCAACTAGATAGATAGTAAGACAGCAATACTAAGAAGCCAAGGGTCCAAGTAAGAATAGCAAGTCACGAACCTCCGCCAGGCAGAAATTAGAACATACAGGTCATAGGAGCTCAGAGACCAGAGGAAGAAAAGAAATCAAGCAGGCAGATGAGAACCCCCAGGCACAATGGCAAGGCTTCGGGAATAGTCGAAAGGTCGAGGAGTCAGGAATCAGGAGATCCACTTTAACCAGCACAGGGGTTGGTGAAAGGACAAGGAAACAGATGTGAGGCCCAAGCAACAAAGCAATCTGAGACTGAAGCAATTTTCTGTTGTGGCCAGGAAGTTTCTTACACATTTCCTACCGGATCCTTTCCCAGAATTTGGCTAGCGTGACCCTGTGCATAGCAGGGGCAAACGCGAGTGTCTGGAGAAAAGGTGGAGTAAGGACGAAGGACCAAGGAAATACTCTCCATAGCCTGTAGCCTTGCTATGATGCCTCCATCTCCTGGAGTATTCCCCTCTCCTATTTATCCTTAAAATCACACTCAAATCCTATCTTCTGCCTTAGTCCTTCTTTAACTATCTCAAAACGCCACTCTGAATTCCTAGAGCGATTACTTTATTCTCTGAGCATTTTAACACAACTGTGTGAAGCCTTGCATTTTTTTCTTGTTTCATGCGTCAGCTTCCCCAAGGAGATTCCAAACACCTGGAGAGCTATGAATTCATGTTACACTTTGATTTTTAGTAGTCAATGCTTCTTAATGTTTCTGAGAGTTCCTTAAACACTATGATTTCACTCCTTACCCAGACAAATGCACAGAACAGCATGTACACAAGATTTAGTATATGATTATATGAGATCCGGTAATTGACCTGAGATCATTATAGTGAAATTCTGCCAGTGTAAAGGTGAACAAATAAAAAAAAAGGCTTCTGTACCAAAATACAATAGGTATAGATTTCTTTACTTGTGTGAAACATGAAGAATCAGACTAGGAAATGTTGGACACTAGTCATTAAAGCATTGATTACTATCCATCCACGGATGGATTACCATAACATTTATTTATTAATTTATTGACAAATTCCATAGACACCTACAATATCCCTGCTATGGAATACCTAGCAGACACTGAGGTAGGTACTAGGTGACGAGAGGGATATAGAGATGAATAAAGCAACATCTGAGCCTTAGAAAAACCCAGAGAATATAAAATATTTCAAGGCCACCTAATCAAGCCCAGAAAGGCTGCCCAGGCATTTGATATTGGGCGTGAAGAATGAGTAGTAATTCGCCAGGCAAAGAAAGGGGAGAAGTTGCAAGTGGTAGCTGAATCCGCAGGAGTAAAGATATGAGACCACTGGAGTTGGGTGTGGGGCAGGGGGGAGATGTGAGAAAGAGAAGGGATGGGAGTAAGACTGAACTGGAGCTTGGTGTTGAAGCCTACGCCGTAGTAAGGAGTTTAGACTTCATCTTGGAGGCGCTCATGAACCATGGCCAATTTTTTAAGTAGTAAATTAGGAAGTCTTACCTGGGTTGGTGGACAAAAATTAATATTTATTAATTTAAGTGATCATTTAATTGCAGACTGTTACTAAGATAATATGTGAATCCTAGCAAAGTGATACATAACATTGGGGCTTATTCCTTTATTTCCCAAGTTAGTTATTTTGGTTTTTTTTAAGCCAGCTGATTTTCAAACTATCTTTGAGAATAATTCCAAACACACACACCATCAAGTTGAAAGGGAAATGTCCACAGTGGCACCACTTAACGTATTAATAATGACATACCTAATAACTAATTTGCTGATTAATTTAATTTAGACTAGCACCACTTAATGTATTAA